>NC_057800.1:668750866-668922441 GCF_018294505.1 Triticum aestivum
ATTAGATACATGATTAACTTTTTTTGAAATAGATGTTTTTGACATCTATTTTTTTCTACATGCATGTTACACATTTTTGTATAAATCAGAATCATTTTTCTATACATATTTGACAATATTTTTACAGTGCTACAACACTTTTAAAACAATGAAAACTTTTAAAAATATAAAGCAAAAAATGATAAAAAAACACCAGGGAAAAATATGTGAAAAAACTGGAGAAGAAACGAAAAAAACACAAGAAAAGACGATCTGCAAAAATAAGACTGTGCATGGCAGATGTGCGTGTGTGCTCCGAATCTTGGGGATCATGCATGGTGCTTCCACCAACTAGCACAATCTCAGCAATCAGCTCCTTCTTCTTGCCCAATTGAGCCTTTCTCATGTCACTGTCCACCAATGCCATAACTTCAAGGAACAAGTCATGGTTTCATAAGAAGAAGAAGAAGAAGAAGAAGAAGAAGAAGAAGAGAGAGAGAGAGTCATGGTTCAGTTCCTCAAACTCGGCCCGCGCGTCCTAGAGTAATTACTAATTAGGCTTAGGTTGATTAGTTAGTCAAAGTCCTCCCTCTGTACGTAGTGTAGTCGTATTGGAGTTTGCTGTAGTTGTCTGTTAGCGGTATACTAGTCCATAAAAGCATAACCCCTCTCGCAGCTCCAACAAACGCCGTCCCAGGAAGTCAGCCATTGTGCAACCTGCGCCAAATCCAGGTATTTGTTCTCTCTCTGACTTTTGCTTTCGCCTTCTAGGTTTCGACGGCTTTCAGTATTTCTTCGTCATCGTTTGAGAAACAAGATTCGGGCCCCTTCTTTCTAGTCTCCCAACCTGTGGCGTGTTCCCCCCTTAGACCTTTTGATCTCTCCGATCTGATTAGGGTTTAACATTCTCGCGAACCGTCAAAATTGTTTTGTACCTCCGCATTGTGGCAATACATACGGTAGTCCAAACACATACGCATGGTTTTTGTATACCTGCCTGGCAGTAACTGTGTTGATCTAGATTAATTAGATATCTTGTCCATTATGCCCTTTTTGCTAAGGCGCCATGATTAATTTCACTTGCAGACCAATACAGTAGGAGACAAGAGGAAGGGGCAGACCAATATGGGCAACGCCGGGAGCACAGGTATCTTTCTCTGCACAATTCAAACTTCAGACTATATGTACTTCAAATAGCTTTAAATTGAGGAAGCTCTTGCCCTCGTCACCATCACGTTGATGAACTGAATCCCTGTGAATGCATCACATTGTTGGTCGCAATGCTTATTCATTAGAGCCAATAGTAGATAGTACTATCTATACATGCAAAAGTGGCCTCCTGTATTAAAAAAAAACAAGGGAAAAAACGCATGTTCTGTCGTTTGTGTACCCTGACTAGTGACTGGTGAAGTGGTAACTACTGCAATATATTAGTGGCCACTTCTAACAAAACACTGTATGCAAGATTCTCATTCATATAATCTTAACATAGACAATTATTCTGTACCCTTACATTTTCCCAAGGAAATATAATTTTGAGTTGTTGCCTCCTTTGGTGAAAATTTCAGCTCCTGCAAGTTTAGGAGAGACCCATGTTCCACATTTAAGATGGAAGGTTCATGACTTCTCAGCGCTACTTGAGACGAACGCTGCATCGGCAGTCTCCTCTGCTTTTGAATGCTCTGGGTACAGGTGGTACGTATGCATCATACTCGCAATAGCAACACAGAATTAACGTATTAGATGTATAAATATCATCTGGGTTTTCCTAGTGGAGAAAGTAACTGTCTGTTAACTAAATACCTAATATTTCGGGGTGTTGATTATTCAGAAATCATGTTTCAGTCAGGTTGAAATAGCAACCACAATCTCACAACCCCATATAAACAGCCAGACGATGAAGCTGGATATATATAGGATTTATCAAGTGAAGATATTAAGCTTGATTCAGTTATGACTTGTATAGACTTACTTGGTTTCCTTCAATTCCCATCCCAGGTTCCTGCGAGTGACTCCAAAGCACAAACAAGGTGTTATGGGAAATCCATATGTGGCTCTTTCTCTCGAGATATACCACGCATGGTTGGAGCAAGTTCACACAGTGCATGCAGTATTCGAGTTGTCAATATTCAACCATTCAAAAGGAGAGTATTGTGGATGCAAAGGTATATAGACTCGTGAATGTGTTTCTTCAAGTACATCCATCCAATTTCCCCGCAAAAAAGAGTGCATCCATCCTATTAGCTGGGAGTCCATACACAGTCTTGTGTGCATCACAAGTTTGAGCTATAGATTCCATCATTACAAATCAATACCTACAAGTTCTGTAACATAATCAATTGCTTTTTCCATTAGCAAGTCGCTTCATATTTTCTTTGCTGTTAAGTTTGTCCGTCGACCTTCTGTACTGTGCGTCACACACTTGAGATTATTCTTCTGATTGGAACAACGTTCCAAAGTACACATGCATGTTCTCTTTTACTTTGATGACCTCTCCTTAAATGCTAACCAGGGGGAAAGCTGATTAAATGTTTTATTTCGCGGAAAAGTTGATTATATGTTATTTGGGATATTTTCATCTTACATACAAGTTCTTGTTTCTCTAATTTTCTAACTTTTACCTAAACACTGCTAGCTACAACTTCTTCGTTTTCTAATCTTCTATAAGTTCTAACCTTTACCTAAATACAGCTAGCTACAACTTTGATGTCAAGAATACCTACTCGAAGCCGCATTGCTTGATTCCTCTTCAGGAGCTACTGAAATCATCTGCTTTTCTAGTTGATGATAGCTGTGTCTTTGGTGTGGAGATATTAAAAATCGATGTCTCTTCTCCTGAAAAGAAGGATGTTGTGGTTCAGAAGAAGGCTACCACAGTTCAGAATCTCTTTATCCAGAAGAAAGGGTTCATTAAAGGGACATACACTTGGACCATGGATAATTTCCTTGAATTGGACCTGAAGCACTCCGTCCGCTCTCCTACATTTGAAGTTGGCGGACTTAAATGGTATACATCTGGGTAGTTACATCACAGATGATTTATATAAATAGCATGCATGTGTTATCCAACATTTTAGCTTATATGTATCCTTTAGCTTATCAGTTCTTCAGATATTCCAACCGGATATTTTAGCTTGATCTCTAAGCGTGCAACCAAGATATTTACAGACATGGTAGCACATCCCAGTTTCAATCTTTCAATACAGAAGGATTTTTGCATGGCGTACAGAAAATTCAGGAACGAATTAGAAACAATTTAGTACTAAAATCTATGTTGGCGTATAAAATTTCATGGCTGTATGTTGTTTAGGAGGAAAAAAAATCCAGAAATTTCATTATCATAGTAGTGTCACATACCATATCAATTATTTTCTCGAATTGTTATTGTACTGTAGTCATGCTTTGCTTTGTTTTTTTTGTGTGTACAATTGTAATGCCACCAAGTTGTGGTCAAAGTTTCTGCTTTCAGTAACCAACCACTTTCCCGGGTACCCAATTAGTATATTTGAAGAGTCACTTCCCATTCTTGTCAACAGGTACATCCGTATGTATCCACGTGGTGACAAGCACAGTAATGATTGCCTCAGCTTGTACTTATCCCTGGATGACTCGGTTGAGCTCCCTTTGGAGTCTGCCAAGGTGGTTGAATTGACACTATCCATCCTGGACCAAAAGAATGTGAAACACCGGACTGCAACTTCAGGTTCAGCTCTCCTTAGCAAGTATCAGTGCAGCTGATATGTGCGATTCAAGCAGCTAGTATATGTAACCTCATGATGATTACAATTGATCTTTACTTTTGTGGTGAATCGCAGGTCTCTGGGTATGTGGACAAGGACATAAATTAGTATGTGTACAGGGAATGGGATCGTCTGACTTCTTTGGACTCAAGGAACTCAAGGACCCGTCTGGAGGGTATGTTGTGGGATCGAGCTGCGTTGTGAAGGCAGATCTCACCATCGTCGGTTCATCCAATGATGGCTAGATCTTTACCTCATGGCCCGAAGAAGAAATAATGCACCTTCATCCTAGCAGTTAGAGTTGTATATATGAGATGGTGTTGTGAGCTTAACTGATGTTCTTATGTTCACAAGGAGTCCAGAAATGATTTCTAGGTATATTGTCTGTGATATTATATTATTTGGAAATACTTCAATGTTTGTCAGTTGATGAGTTCCGTTTGCATGTTGTGTGGTTCCATGATCCTATTTTCATGGCCTCATGCATTCAAACATCGGCCCACAAAAGGTTAACTGCCATTTGATTCTGCTTCCTTTCGATCCAATCGACCAAATTGAACTAGAAGTTTAGTTGACACGAAGTGTAGCATGGACATTTGCACTTGATTTGAAGCATGGAGCCATGAAAAGGACTAGGCAGAATACATGTTAAGAAATGATCTCTTAGTAACAATATCTCTCATCATATTTTTAGGTATATATCTTGTATATTGTAGATAATAATAAGAGATAACCCATTGTACATCACTAGCAGGTAGTGCGCGGCGGCACGCCACACTATGGTGATTGGTTCAAGAATTGTTTATGCGACTCTGAAAAAAGGTGAAATTTCTTTATGCTGAGTTTTTGAGAATTCATTGTGTATGCTTTAGGGATGCAAAAAACAGATAAGCTAGTTCTTTATTTAGAAATTTTACATAATGCAAACATAAATACAGAAACATGAAGGGGTGCGATTACTCGGTCGTGGCTTAAATCATGGTTCATGTATAGTTTTTATTATTTCATCTGAACTTCTATTTTAGTTTTTCTGGTCGTTTTTGTTTTGAGGTTTTGTTGGTGCAAATTAGTCAGACGGAGGTATGGGTGCAGTCTTGAATAAGCTTGACATTTCCCCACGTTCATAATTCATGAACCTAGCTACCGTACGAGAACGTGACTTGACTCTAACATTGTAAGGTACACACGAAGTTTACAATCCCTTTGACAAAAAGAATGGAACACTACTATGCCATTGACTGAACATTTCCTAGAAGTCAGGTGGGGCCTTGTCAGACAAATCCATACTATTCCATTGACTAAACATTTCCTAGAAGTCAGGATGCAGGCTAGGTGTGATGCGGCTGCACACCAAACACCTAAGCTGGTGCCAGCAACTCCCGGCCTGCCCACATGAGCCCGCCACAAACCCACAACCAACTGAGTTTCACCGATTGCAGCAACAAAGCATACGACAAACAACACTTTAGATGGTGCATAGCAGAATATACATTTGTTTCAGATAAACCTGATAGTAAACATCAACATAACATGAGGATAGCATTTTTCAAAAAAAGGAGGATGACTCTTGGCCTCTTCATCTTGGAGATGCATGCAACCACTTTATTAATTATTCACAAAGACCTTATAAAGCAATACAGAAATATGTCTAAATTCGCCATCTTGGCAATATCTGTCGCTACTCCTATCCATTGATGAAGGAGTGCAGAAAGTGTGAGCCGAATACCCAGACTTCTCATCTAAACCTTACTCGGTCATGGCTTAAATCATGGTTCATGTATAGTTTTTAGTATTTTATCTGAACTTCTATTTTAGTTTTTCTGGTCGTTTTTGTTTTGAGGTTTTGTTGTGCAAACTAGTCAGACGGAGGTATGGGTGCAGTCTTGAATAAGCTTGACATTTGCCCACGTTCATAATTCATGAACCTAGCTACCGTACGAGAACGAACATTGTAAGGTACACACGAAGTTTATAATCCCTTTGACAAAAACAATGGAACACTACTATGCCATTGACTGAACATTTCCTAGAAGTCAGGTGGGGCCTTGTCAGACAAATCCATACTATACTGATGTCTACTATGCAATTTTATTCTTGTAGACACGTGTTGGGCCTCCAAGCGCAGAGTTTTGTAGGACAGTAGCAATTTTCCATCAAGTGGATCATCTAAGGTTTACCAATCCTTGGGAGGCGTAGGATGAAGATGGTCTCTCTCAAACAACCCTGCAATCAAATACATGAAATCTCTTGTATCCTCAACACACATAATACAATGGAAAATTGTATAGGTGCACTAGTTCGGCGAAGAGATGGTGATAAAAGTGTAGTATGGAAGGTAGAAATATATTTTTAGAATCTGAATAAATAAAAACAGCAAGATAACAAATAGTAAATGTGCACAAAAACGGTATTGCAATGCTTGAAAATGAGGCCTAGGATCCGTACTTTCGCTAGTGCAATCTCTCAATAGTGCTAATATAATTGGATCATATAACCACCCCTCAAAGTGCGATAAAGAATCACTCCATAGTTCCTATCTAGCGGAGAACATTAGACGGAATTGTTTGTAGGGTACGAAACACCTCAAAGCTATTCTTTCCGATCAATCTATCCTAGAGATCGTACTAAAATAACACGAAGCTATTCTTTCCGATCGATCTAACCAAGAGTTCGTACTAAAATAACACCAAAGCAAATTCATATTCATAATATTCAGTCCAACACAAAGAACTTCAAAGAGTGCCCCAAGATTTCTACCGGAGAAACAAAGACAAGAATGTGCATCAACCCCTATGCATAGCTTACCCTAATGTCACCTCGGGAATCCGCGAGTTGAGTGCCAAAACATATATAAAGTGAATCAATACGATACCCCATTGTCACCACGAGTATTTAATTGCAAGACATATATCAAGTGTTCTCAAATCCATAAAAGTATTCAATCCGATAACAATGAAATCTCAAAGGGAAAAACTCAATTCACCACAACAAGATAGAGAGGGGAAAACACCACATGATCGGACTATATTAATAAAGCCTGCGATACATCAAGATCGTGACATCTCAAGAACACGAGAGAGAGAGAGAGAGAGAGAGAGAGAGAGAGAGAGAGATTAAACACATAGCTACTGATACAAACCCTCAGCCCCGAGGGTGGACTACTCCCTCCTCATCATGGTGGCCGCTGGGATGACGAAGATAGCCACCGGAGATGATTCCCCCCAATGGCAGGGTGCCGGAAAGGGTCTAGATTGGTTTTCGGTGGCTATAGAGCCTTGCAGCGGCGGAACTTCTGATCTAGGTTAACCCCGAGGGTTTTCGGAATATTTGTGAATTTATAGAGTAAAGAGGGGGTGCGGGAGGCCACCGAGGTCGGCACAACCCACCTGGGCGCGCCTGGGCCCCCAGGCACGCCCTGGTGGGTTGTGCCCCCTCGGGGCACCCCCAGGTGCTGTTTTGGCCCATCCTGGGTGTTCTGGTCCATAAAAATTCTCCAAAAACTTCCACGGTGTTTGGACCCCATTTGATATTGATTTTCCGCGATGTAAAAAACATGCAAAAAACAACAATTGGCACTTGGCACTATTTCAATAGGTTAGTCCTAAAAAATGATATAAAGTTGCTATAAAATGATTGTAAAACATCCAAGAATGATAATATAACAACATGAATACTTCATAAATTATAGATATGTTGGAGACGTACCATTGACTAAACATTTCCTAGAAGTCAGGATGCAAGCCAGGCGTGATGCGGCTGCATGCCAAACACCTAAGCGGGTGCCAACAACTCCCGGCCTGCCCACATGAGCCCGCCACAAACCCACAACCAACTGAGTTTCACCGATTGCAGCAACAAAGCATACAACAAACACTTTAGATGGTGCATAGCAGAATAAACATTTGTTTCAGATAAACCTGATAGTAACCATCAACATATCATGAGGATAGCATTTAAAAAAGAGAGGATGAAACTGGCCTCTTCATCTTGGAGATGCATACAACCACTTTATTAATTATTCACAAAGACCTTATAAAGCAATACATCAATATGTCTGAATCCGCCATCTTGCGGTCGTGGTGGCAAAGAGGCCGCGATGATCACCTCGATGCAGCATGGGTGGTTGGTGGCCGGCTACTGGCCGCTCTGGAGCACCCGACGGAAGCTGTCGTGGTCCATATCCGTCGCTGGGGTCGTATCCCCTCTGGCACCGGCTACGACGTTGATAACCCACAAGTATAGGGGATCGCAACAGTTTTCAAGGGTAGAGTATTCAACCCAAATTTATAGATTCGACACAAGGGGAGCCAAAGAATATTTGGAGGTATTAGCAGCTGAGTTGTCAATTCAACCACACCTGGAGATTAATTATCTGCAGCAAAGTGATCAGTAGCAAAGTAGTTTGATAGTTTTGATAGTAGTGACAACAGTAACGGTAGCAGTAACAGTGATAGCAGTAATTTGTAGCAGTGTAACAGTGATGATAGCAATAGTAATGCAGCAAGATCAATAAGGATAAATTCGTAGGCATTGGATCGATGACTTGTTGGATGATATTCATCATGAGACATTTATAACCTTGGGCGATACGACTCTAGCTCCAGTTCATTAATATAATGTAGGCATGTATTCCGTAAATAGTCATACATGCTTTATTAAAAGAACTTGCATGACATCTTTTGTCCTACCCTCCCGTGGCAGCGGGGTCCATATTAGAAACTAAGGAATATTAAGGCCTCCTTCTAATAAAGAATCGAAACAAAGCATTAACACATAGTGAATACATGAACTCCTCAAACTACGGTCATCACCGGGAGTGGGCCCGGTTGTTGTCACTCCGGGGTTGCCGGATCATAACCGTAGTAGGTGACTATAACTTGCAAGATCGGATCTAAAACATGGATATAATGATGAATTCATAAACGGTTCAGATCTGAAATCATGGCACCCGGGCCCAAAGTGACAAGCATTAAGCATATCAAAGTCATAGCAACATCAATCTAAGAACATAGTAGATACTAAGGATCAGGCCCTAACAAAACTAACTCGATTACATGATGAATCTCATCCAACTCCTCAGCGACCAACGAGCCTACGAAGGAATTACTCACTCCCGGTGGGGAGCATCATGGAATTGGCGATGGAGAAGGGTTGGTGATGACGAAGAACGAAGATCCCCCTCTCTGGAGCCCCAAACGGACTCCAGATCTGCCCTTCCGAGGAAGAATAGGGCTTGGCGGCGGCTCCGTCTCATGGATCGCAATAATTCTTTCTCCTTGAGTTTTTCTGGAATAATGTGATTTTATAGTATCAGGGGGTCATTAGTGGGGCCATCAGGTGGGTACAACCCACCTAGGCGCGTCAGGAGAGGGGGCGCGCCCTAGTGGGTTGTGCCCAGCCAGGGGCCGCTCTTTGGTGGGTCTTGACTCCAGAAATTCTTATTATTGGTATAAAAAATCCTCACAAAGTTTTGTTCCATTCCGAGAACTTTTATTTCTACACAAAAATAACACCATGGTAGTTCTGCTGAAAACAACATCAGTCCAGGGTTAGTTTCATTCAAATCATGCAAATTAGAGTCCAAAACAAGAGGAAAAGCGTGAGAAAAAGTAGATACGTTGGAGACGTATCAACTCCCCCAAGCTTAAACATTTGCTTGTCCTCAAGAAATTCAATTGATAAACTGAAAGTGAGAAAAAAAACTTTTACGAATTCTTTTGCTCTTGTTTGCATAAATAAGCTTAAACAACACTCAGATTTTCAGCCAACATTATAACTAACCATGTCGACAATAACTCTTAAAGATTATAATGACTCATATCAATGACATAATCAGCTAGCGGGCAATAATAAGGTATCTCAAACAGCAACACGTTGTCAAAACAACCATGATATAATATGACAATAATGGTATCTCGCCGCAAAACATAAATGCAGAGCACCTCCGAAGTTCAAGCAGCGACTAAACACTGTAATTCATGATAGAAAAGATCCAGTCATGATGCACCCAACATTAGCTATACACAATGCATAAATCATGACCGCTGTGCTCTACTCAGTTTCTGGCGCTTGTTTTTAGAAGGTGGTGACACAACATAAAATTAAATAGAAAGTCCCTTTGCAGAGGGAAGTAGTGATTTGCAGAGGTGCCAGAGCTCAATTTTTTAAACAGAGATAAATGAAATTTTGAGACATGCACCCTTCTCATTCACTTCATGACCATCAGTTATCAACATCTTCCATGCTAAGCACGCTAGTGGCGGTTCCCAAGCGGAAAGTAAAGATTTTTACTCCATTGGGAGTTTTTGTTTGATTATTTAAGAGATGAACTCTTTTTGTATTTTGCATTTTTGGACTGGGCATCCCTATTACCGCCCATTTCCTCATGTGATGGCGAGTGAATAAACACTCGACCTGAGGATAATATGCTTAGCACGAAAGATATCGACTACCTCCTGTCGTTCCATGAACGATCCAGGCACACAAAGCGGATACTTTTTTAGAAGTTCTTTAGAGGTGGCACATGCAAATTTACTTATGACGACAGGGTAATACCGTATATAGCTAGGTATGGTGGACTCATCTAGAATAACATTGGGTTCAAGATTTTTGATGTACAAGCAGAATTCCCACTTAGTACATGCGAAGGCTAGCAATTTAAGATTGGGAAGCGGCCAGCTAGAGAGCAACAACGATCATAACCAGGCATTATGCATAAGTAACATTGGACACTAGCATGAGTAGGATATGAACACCATAAACATACATATTATAGAGGCTATGTTGGATTTGATTCAACTACGTGCATGCACATGTACCAAGTCAAGCCATGATACGTCTCCAACGTATCTATAATTTTTGATTGTTCCATGCTATATTATATCCTGTTTTGAACATTATTGGGCTTTATTATACACTTTTATATTATTTTTGGGACTAACCTATTAATCGGAGGCCCAGCCCAGAATTGCTGTTTTTTTGCCTATTTTAGGATTTCACAGAAAAAGAATATCAAACAGAGTCCAAACGGAATGAAACCTTCGGGAACGTGATTTTCGGAATGAACATGATCCAGAGGACTTGGACCCTACGTCAAGAAAGCAACCAGGAGGGCACGAGGTAGGGGGGTGCGCCTACCCCCCCAGGCGCGCCCTCCACCCTCGTGGGGCCCACGTTGCTCCACCGGCATACTCCTTCCTCCTATATATACCTACGTACCCCAAACTACCAGATACGGAGCCAAAACCCTCGGAGGGGGTATTGATCACGGAGAGATTCTACATCAACACCATAGCCTCTCCGATGAAGTGTGAGTAGTTTACTTCAGACCTACGGGTCCATAGTTATTAGCTAGATGGCTTCTTCTCTCTTTTTGGATCTCAATACAAAGTTCTCCCCCTCTCTTGTGGAGATCTATTCGATGTAATCTTCTTTTGCGGTGTGTTTGTTGAGATCGATGAATTGTGGGTTTATGATCAAGTTTATCTATGAACAATATTTGAGTCTTCTCCCAATTCTTTTATGTGTGATTGGTTATCTTTGCAAGTCTCTTCGAATTATCAGTTTGGTTTGGCCTACTAGATTGATCTTTCTTGCAATTGGAGAAGTGCTTAGCTTTGAGTTCAATCTTGCGGTGTCCTTTCCCAGTGACAGTAGGGGCAGCAAGGCACGTATTGTATTGTTGCCATCGAGGATAACAAGATGGTGTTCATATCATATTGCATGAGTTTATCCCTCTACATCATGTCATCTTGCTTAAAGAGTTACTCTGTTCTCTTGAACTTAATACTCTAGATGCATGCTGGATAGCGGTCGATGTGTGGAGTAATAGTAGTAGATGCAGGCAGGAGTCGGTCTACTTGTCTTGGACGTGATGCCTATATACATGATGATACCTAGATATTCTCATAACTATTCTCAATTCTGTCAATTGCTCAGCAGTAATTTGTTTACCCACCGTAATACTTATGCTCTCGAGAGAAGCCACTAGTGAAACCTATGGCCCCCAGGTCTATTTTCCATCATATTAATCTTCCAATACTTAGTTATTTCGTTTGCCATTTATTTTAATTGCATCTTTATTTCTCTTTATCATAAAAATACCAAAAAATATTATCTTATCATTTCTATCAGATCTCACTCTCGTAGATGACCGTAAAGGGATTGACAACCCCTTTATCGCGTTGGCTGCGAGGAGTTTGTTTGGGTAGGTGCGAGGGACTCATGCGTGGCCTCCTAATGGATTGATACCTTGGTTCTCAAGAACTGAGGGAAATACTTACGCTGTTCTGCTGCATCACCCTTTCCTCTTCAAGGGAAAACCAACGCAGTGCTCAAGAGGTAGCATGCCACTCGAACATTCGTAGGAGGATGCCATATTATCATACTACATCACAATCATTTTAATGCTATGTTGATATCCAAGATAAATCATTATCCACTCCCAGCTACTTATGCATGGCATGAGAAACTATAATCTCTAATTGTCATTGCAAACTTGTTTAATCATAATGGGCTGAATCATGGGCACTAGGTTAAACATATTTACACAAACAAGACAAGTTGAGTTCATACCAGTTTCTCCTTGCCACGGCCAGCTCATCAAATATCATCATTATTGCCTTTCACTTGCACGACCGAATGATATGAAAATAATAATAGTGCAAGAGTGCCATGGACTAAGTTGGAATCTGCAAACATTTTATTCAACAGGAGCAAGGTAAAATGGGCTCTTTATTAGTTCATCAATTATTCATATGATAGCCACTCAACATTTTCATCGTGGTCTTCTCCTTGGTACAACTCGAATAAAAGAAAAGAAATTCAGAGAAACACATTGAAATATTTTTGAAGTTTTTGGTTTTTCTTCAACAAGCAAATAAAAAGCAAAAACGAGAAAAATTATTTACACGGGAAAGCTCCCAACAAGTAAAATAAGAACAAGGAAATCTTTTTGGATTTTCTTTTAGCACTACTACTAAGCATGCATAGAAAGTAAATTACTACAACTAAATTTTTTTGGTTTTTCTGAAGTTTTTCAAACACATAAGAAGAAAGCAAGAAAATAAATCTAAGCATGGATAATATAATGAAAATGTGTGAACACCGACAAATGAAATAAGTGGACATGAATGTAATGTCGGTGAGACATACATCACTACAAGGATCCGGTTCTATTGCAACAAAATCGATCATTGCAATACATGCCGATTTGTGGCGATAAGTATCTATTGCCACAAAACAACATTCGTTGGCAGCCGTTGCGACTGGACACATGGTAATAGGTTATTGCCACAAAAAAACAACCATGGCAATAAAGTCTGCTATTGCAACAACCATGTGCGAAGTTGCCACATGTTTTCCCATGGCAACATTCACCTGATGCCACAATTTACATTGTGGAGATAGCTTTAATGCAACATGTAACGAATCATGGCGACTAATAGCTCATGGCGATAGGACATTTGTGGCAACAACCTATGCCAACGACGCTCATTTTGTGGCGCATACTCTTCCGTGGCAATAGTCAATTGTGGCAATAAACTATGGCAACAATCCTTGTTTTCGTGGTATTAGGCATTTTGCCACAAACCACTATACTTGTGGCATTAACTTATGGCAACAAATATTCCAATCATCGTAACAAGAAATTGCAACATACTAGTTTTGGTGGTGATAAATAGATATCACAACGGGTGAAATGTTTGTTGCGAGAAACAATTGCAACAATTTAAAATTTTCGTGGTGCTAACATGTGGCAACCAAAAGTGGGTTGTGGTAATAGCTTATTGCAACCATAAAAAATACAGGTATTCAATTACAATATTCAAAACCATATGTATAGTATGTCGATTCATAAAATTCATAATTCTCATAGCAAATATCCAACAAATGATACTCAAATGTAATTTAGCCATTCTAATTAAGGGCCAAGACTAAACTATCCATGATCTAGAGTCCAATGGAGCTAGACCTTTGGATCCTGCAATCAAGAAATAAAAAAATAGTTCTAGTTAATGAGCCCAACATAACATACGCCATACAATTATTCTAGCCCCATTGTTAAAAATAACTATTGCCAAACTAACTTGAGATAATACTGTGTCAACAAGCATGTAACTCAGGGATCAGAACAGTTTTACAAGTGTAAATGTCTAAAGCATAAGCACGAGTACATGTACTAAAAGCATCCACTATTGATTTAAGTTGTGACTCAATCTATAGTTTCACCATCGTACTTGATCCGGCCTTGATGTTCACGAGCGTGTCTGCCTCCCACTCCGCGGTGCGCAGCTCGAAGCTAAACCAAACTAGCTAGGTCACAACGGTTAAGTGACGCTGGACCAGGATGCCGTCAAGCAGGAGCAGCCTAATGCAAACCGCACTTCATGCACTTATGCACCTCACATATTAGAAGTTTGCATATTAGAAAATGAAGGAGGATATTAAACTACCATGTAAAAAACACTGGATCAATTGTAGATTAAAAGAACCCATATTCATTTACATGAGACATGTCATATGATTGCACACCAGAAATAAGCAAGTTCAGGTTTCTTAAGGATGAGAAATCTTCTCCTAAAATAACAATGCTATGTGCAGACTTGGAGAATGACATGACATGTTATTTACTACTCCATAAGTATGATTGTACCTAAGCAAAAATGCCATTCTACTACCACAACCATCCATTCAACTGGCAAGATCCAACAATACTAGTCAGCGCACACATACTAACGTCACAAAGGCAGGAGAGAATAAAGGAAACCAAGAGAGATACATGTGGACGATAACATCGGCGGTGATCTGGATTGAGTTAGCATCGGTGAGGAGATGGATGATCTCCATGGTGTGATTGATGATATGCATGGCCATGATCTTGTTGCTGTTGTTGCATCCATGCACTCGATGATGGGGCACCAATGCCTCCAAATAGAACAAAATCATCATCATTAACCCATAGCTTCAAGTACAAGCTAAGTATATATCAAGTAACAATGAAAACAAGTTGAGAAAAACACTAAAAATAATTATTTCATGTCATGCAGAGTTCAAACAGAATAAATATGTGCATGCTGCAGCTCCGAATCGTCCATGGAGGATGCCTGCTACTCCGAAGCGAACAAACATGTAATAGCTAGTGTTCTTGAGCTAGTATGGAATTGAATCGAGCTAGTATAGGAGACATGTAGTTACTGCTGCTAGCATATATAGAAATCAATCAAGCTGCCTGTGTTTGAGCTAACTTGATGGTGGCATTTATAGTACGTACAAATTTCACGCAAGAAATGGAAGTTTCATGAACCAAATGATTATTAATATTAATAATTTGAAAGGAAGCTCGCTGTTTCCCTCTTCTATTATCCATGATTTCCTTTTTTTGAAGCAAGCATCATCAAACCAGCACAATCACAATCGAATTGCACATAGAAACTAAACCAATATTTGCTGTTATGTTGTGTTCATAACAATTGTAATTGATGTCCACTTCAGATAAGATGTTCAAGGGGTGGAAAGAGAGGTTGGAGCTCACCACGTGTGGGGGTAGGAGAGGAGGAGAACGTCCTGTAGCAGCAGTTTCTCCTCATTGGAGCAGCACCTGCAAAAAATAGAGCCTTCAACATGTCTAGGTCGGGAAGAGAAACGGAAAAATTAAAAGAATAGAACAAAAAAGGACAACCTTCCATGCCTTCCTATACTAGGGGCCTCGCTGCTTATATGGACGAGCCAGTCATCGAGGCAGCAAGCGCCTTGCAGCGACATGGGCACCGGTCGCGTCTGAACGGGAAGACATCCCTTTGGCGTCGTAGACCCTGTCTGCCAACGCTCGGGAAGTGAAGGCCGTCGCACCGTTCGGCCATGCGTCCTCCATGGTGCTGCTCCCCGTCGACCGGTGGATGGAGACCCCTCGGCGGCCCAGCATGGTACCCGCAAAGGGTTCGTTGTCGGCCTAGGCGTCGTAGACTCGACGGGGCTGTGCTTGCCTTCGGTGAGGGGATGGTGGAAGGGAGATGCTGGAAGAAGGAAGATGTGGATTAGGGGAAGGAGGAAGGAAGGCGCTACGAGGATCTGGGAAGGATCGAAGGATCGACGGATACGTCTCCTCGTGGGTGGAGAAGAAACACGGGAGACGGGAACCAGTCTGCTAGTGTTGGATTGGAGAGGATCTGACGGCTGTGACCGGCAATCCGTGTGAGGGCAGAGTGAACCAATCAGAAGCCATGGTTTTCTTCACCTAGGATACATGCATACTCAGCTAGGAACCTAATGGGATCTTGTTGACTCTCGGCCCACCAACGAGCAAGGTAGTCCAGATTTTTTTTCTGTTTTGCAAATACCTAAGTAAGGCACCGTTCTAAAACAATTTGCAAAAAATTACCATATTACCCTAGCACACTTTTTACATCTACATACCACATATATTTTGATTTTAGAAGTTTTGATTTTTTTCAAAGTGATTTAATACATTGTTATCATTTGATTGGAGTTTCAATAAACTTAGAATTTGTTTAATACTTGTTATAGGTTAAATGAATTTATGTCTCCTTATTGAATAAGTTAATTTGAGGTGCATGTAAATCAAATAAGGTTAACATAAAATCACAAACCAACAATTAGGAACATATGTGTTGTTCTTTCTCATAGCTTAAAATAGTTGAAACATCTCCCCTATCATAACTTAAAATTATGTTGGGGATAATTCAAAGTTCTATTCGCAACCAATAAAGGGAAAAAATATCTAAATGTGGTCATATACTGAAAGCTATATTTCCAATTAGTACATCTTTTTAGAAGAAATGAATAAAAAATCTAATTATGTTTTTTCCACATTTAAAGTAGACCATTATAACTGGTAAATATTTTCATATATTACTCATATTTTTAGTGAATATTTATGCATTGTATGGATTTTACTTAAATCAATAAAAAAATCAACTCACTAGTGACCTAGGCATTGTCAATGATGTGCGGTGGTAGGAAATACTTGCTAGAAATTTAGCAATTTTTGTGTATACTGCTTATGTGTTGTTACGTGAGAGTGGAGGTACTAAATGTACTAAGTTCTATGAAAATAATTAATTCAAGGCTAGTGGATGAAGCATATGTCGTTTCGCCTTCAAACATGGCTCGTTCCCTCTCGAAACATAGATTCTTCTTTGGAGATGGCCTGGTTTCTAAGCACCGGACGCCATAGCTTTTGCAAAACCTTTTCAAATCTTTTCCATGACCTCTAGGTGTCATATGAGGGTACCAGGACAAACTTCATGTTTTCTAGACTTCGTTTGCATTTTCAGAATTAAAAATAAAATCAACAAACTGTATGTTCGGGGTCAAGTCTAGGCAACCTCAGGTTTTGAACCCCTTTTCTTTTCTTTTATATGACCCTAAATATAGACTCTTGAACACAAATAGGATTTTTTAAAACAATTTTTGCCAATCTTTTCATGCACGGCCACTTCGCCTTCAAATCAAACTCATTCCCTCCTGAAACCTAGATGCTTACTCAAAGATGGCCCGGTTTCTAAGAAGGTTAAGTCACAACTATTATGAAACCATATCAAATTTTTATCACAACCTCCTAGTGTTATACGAGGGCACCATGCCAATTTCAATTTTTTTCTAATTTCGTTTGCATTTTATAGAATTAAAAAAATCAATAATCTCCATGTTCAAGGTCGAGTCTGCCACCCTCATGTGTGTAACTCCTTCTATTTCATTGTATAAGACGCAAATATAGACTCAGTAAGACAAGTAGAGTTTTTCAAACCAAATTGGCCAACTTTTTCATGCACTTGCAATTCAAAATTGAATTGTATTCATTAAATGCCAAGAAATGCATGAAATGACTTAAATATGGCAAATGAACCCTGAAAAATCTCAAATTTTGACATGGATCATACAACGGTGTATATTAAGTGTACGAAACATTTTAAGGTCGACATATGATGCAATGACCGCTTTACCTTCACAACTGACCTGTTCCTTCTCCTAACATAGATTCATCCTCAAAGATGGCCAATTTCAAAGCAGTGCATGCCACAACTATTATTTTTCTTTATCTTCTTTCTTTTTCTTCATTTTACTCGGTTTTCTCTAGGTTTTTTCTTTTCCCCCTTTTCTTTTGTTTTTTGTTTGGTTTTATTTTTTCTTCTCATTTTTTGTTTGGTTTTCTTTTTTCTTCTTCATTTTTTCTTTTTTCTTATGTTTGTTTTTGTTTTCATTCTATATTTTTGTATATGTGAAAAACATTTTCTTAATAAGCGATCAACATTTATTGTATGCACATTAAAATTGTCCGAGCGCTTATTCAATATTTTTTAAATACTTATTCAACAATTTCTAGATGCTTGTTCAACATTTTTCAAAAACTAATTCCACATTTTTAATACTTATTCAACATTTTTCAAATACTTGTTCAACATTTTCAATACTTATTCAACTTTTTTCAATACTCGTTCAACATTTTTTCAAATGTGTTCTTTGAAATGTTGGACAAGTATTTGAAAAATGTTGAATAAGTATTAAAAAATGTTGAACGAGTATTTGAAAAATGTGAACATGTATTTGAAAAATGTTGACACACATATTATATGTTGAACAAATATTTGAAAAATGTTGTATAACCGTTGGGACAGTGTTCAACGTCTATACAAAAATGTTGATCACTTATTCAGAAAATGTCATTGACATATAAGAAAATGTAGAATGAAAAAAAGAAAGGAAAATGTTGAACAAGTATTTTAAAAAAATTGATCATGTATATAAAAATGTTGAACATGTACTAGAAAATGTTGAACAAATATTTGAAGAAATGATGAACATGTATATAAAAGTGTAGAATAAAAAACAAAAAAGAAAGAAAAAATGAAACAAAATGGAGAATAAAAAAAGAAAATAATGAAAAAACCGGAGAAAAAAACAAGAAAACAAAGAAAACCAGAGAAGACATCCTCCAGCTGCATCTAGTAGGCTGCGATCCTACTTCAAAGGAGTAACTACTTTTGGGCGGACTGGTTTGTAGCGTAGGCTATTTTGCTGGCGACCTGTGATCGATACCTGGTGTGCTCTTTTTATTCTAGATTTTTTTTCAACCTCCTCGCGCAAATATGGGCCTGCCCGACACTGCTTCTCCTCGACGCTAGACTACCTTGTAGAATCGCTTAATGCGATAAACAGTCTTTGCGGCGACACAAGGCCCAACTAAAACAACTAGCCCATTTAAGGCTGAACTTCTACAGTACTAATAGGATCATCACACATCTACTGATGTAGATTAGTGGCAAGGACTATGCACCCCACTCATGAGGTCGTGGGTTCGAGTGCCTCCCCGCGTCACCCATTTTTAGAAATTATAAATTTCACAGGACAGACCAACACGGAAGGTTGGTTGCACAGTAGTCGTCAGTGTGACCCGAGCTGGTTCACCAAGTGACCCAAAACACAAACAACTATAAATCCAATTATGTCACTTTTTTTAACAAAAATCATAGAGATTCAACCATGTAAAGAAATTTATTTTGAAACGGAGGGAGTATCAACCAAACCAATTTAGTTTTGAGATTTACTTATTGGCATATCACAAATTTGTCAAAAAACAACCTATTCTTTCATTTTCTATAAGAAATAAAAATGTATTCATACCTAGGCGTGCAGTTCCAGATGAATTGGCGATAAGCGGACCTATTACTGTTGCATTCCATCTGGATGTGACTATTGTAGGATCCTACAATGTGCTCCCTGCAGATACTGGATGTGTGAGAGTTTCTTGTTGTTGGAAGAACTTCATTGGTCCGGTGGGCTAGAAAGCGAAGACTAAGATCGTGATGTTGTTCTGCTGTCGTGATGACAGGACAGACCCACACGGCAGGTCGGTCGCACAGTAGCCGTCAGTGTGACCGAGCTGGTTCACCAAGTGACCCAAAACACAAGCAACTATAAATCCAATTATGTCACTTTTTTTTAACAAAAATCATAGAGATTCAACCATATAAAGAAATTTATTTTGAAATGGAGGAAGTATCAACCAAACCAATTTAGTTTTGAGATTTACTTATTGGCATATCACAAATTTGTCAAAAACAACATATTCTTTCATGTGCTATAAGAAAGAAAAAATGTATTCATACCTAGGCGTGCGGTTCCAGATGACTTGGCGATAAGGGGACCTGTTACTGTTGTATTCCATCTGGATGTGACTATTGTAGGATCCTACAATGTGCTCCCTGCAGATACTGGATGTGTGAGAGTTTCTTGTTGTTGGAAGAAATTTATTGGTCCGGTGGGCTGGAAAGCGAAGACTAAGATCGTGATGTTGTTCTGCTGTCGTGATGACAGGACAGACCAACACGGCATGTCGGTCGCATAGTAGCCGTCAGTGTGACCGAGCTGGTTCACCAAGTGACCCAAAACACAAGCAACTATAAATCCAATTATGTCACTTTTTTAACAAAAATCATAGAGATTCAACCATGTAAAGAAATTTATTTTGAAACGGAGGGAGTATCAACCAAACCAATTTAGTTTTGAGATTTACTTATTGGCATATCACAAATTTGTCAAAAAACAACCTATTCTTTCATTTTCTATAAGAAATAAAAATGTATTCATACCTAGGCGTGCAGTTCCAGATGAATTGGCGATAAGCGGACCTGTTACTGTTGGATTCCATCTGGATGTGACTATTGTATGATCCTACAATGTGCTCCCTGCAGATACTGGATGTGTGAGAGTTTCTTGTTGTTGGAAGAACTTCATTGGTCTGGTGGGCTGGAAAGCGAAGACTAAGATCGTGATGTTGTTCTGCTGTCGTGATGACAGGACAGACCAACACGGCAGGTCGGTCGCACAGTAGCCGTCAGTGTGACCGAGCTGGTTCACCAAGTGACCCAAAACACAAGCAACTATAAATCCAATTATGTCACTTTTTTAACAAAAATCATAGAGATTCAACCATGTAAAGAAATTTATTTTGAAACGGAGGAAGTATCAACCAAACCAATTTAGTTTTGAGATTTACTTATTGGCATATCACAAATTTGTCAAAAACAACCTATTCTTTCATTTGCTATAAGAAAGAAAAAATGTATTCATACCTAGGCGTGCGGTTCCAGATGACTTGGCGATAAGTGGACCTGTTACTGTTGTATTCCATCTGGATGTGACTATTGTAAGATCCTACAATGTGCTCCCTGCAGATACTGGATGTGTGAGAGTTTCTTGTTGTTGGAAGAATTTTATTGGTCCGGTGGGCTGGAAAGCGAAGACTAAGATCGTGATGTTGTTCTGCTGTCGTGATGACAGGACAGACCAACACGGCATGTCGGTCGCATAGTAGCCGTCAGTGTGACCGAGCTGGTTCACCAAGTGACCCAAAACACAAGCAACTATAAATCCAATTATGTCACTTTTTTTAACAAAAATCATAGAGATTCAACCATGTAAAGAAATTTATTTTGAAACGGAGGGAGTATCAACCAAACCAATTTAGTTTTGAGATTCACTTATTGGCATATCACAAATTTGTCAAAAAACAACCTATTCTTTCATTTTCTATAAGAAATAAAAATGTATTCATACCTAGGCGTGCAGTTCCAGATGATTTGGCGATAAGCGGACCTGTTACTATTGTATTCCATCTGGATGTGACTATTGTAGGATACTACAATGTGCTCCCTGCAGATACTGGATGTGTGAGAGTTTCTTGTTGTTGGAAGAACTTCATTGGTCCGGTGGGCTAGAAAGCGAAGACTAAGATCGTGATGTTGTTCTGCTGTCGTGATGACAGGACAGACCAACACGGCATGTCGGTTGCACAGTAGCCGTCAGTGTGACCGAGCTGGTTCACCAAGTGACCCAAAACACAAGCAACTATAAATCCAATTATGTCACTTTTTTTAACAAAAATCATAGAGATTCAACCATGTAAAGAAATTTATTTTGAAACGGAGGAAGTATCAACGAAACCAATTTAGTTTTGAGATTTACTTATTGGCATATCACAAATTTGTCAAAAACAACCTATTCTTTCATTTGCTATTAGAAAGAAAAAATGTATTCATACCTAGGCGTGCGGTTCCAGATGACTTGGCGATAAGTGGACCTGTTACTGTTGTATTCCATCTGGATGTGACTATTGTATGATCCTACAATGTGCTCCCTGCAGATACTGGATGGAAGAATTTTATTGGTCCGGTGGGCTGGAAAGCGAAGACTTAGATCGTGATGTTGTTCTGCTGTCGTGATGACAGGACATACCAACACGGCATGTCGGTCGCATAGTAGCCGTCGGTGTGACTGAGCTGGTTCACCAAGTGACCCAAAACACAAGCAACTATAAATCCAATTATGTCACTTTTTTAAGAAAAATCATGGAGATTCAACCATGTAAAGAAATTTATTTTGAAATGGAGGGAGTATCAACCAAACCAATTTAGTTTTGAGATTTACTTATTGGCATATCACAAATTTGTTAAAAACAACCTATTCTTTCATTTGCTATAAGAAAGAAAAAATGTATTCATACCTAGGCGTGCGATTCCAGATGACTTGGCGATAAGTGGACCTGTTACTGTTGTATTCCATCTGGATATGACTATTGTAGGATCCTACAATGTGCTCCTTGGAGACACTGGATGTGTGAAAGTTTCTTGTTGTTGGAAGAACTTCATTGGTCCGGTGGGCTGGAAAGCGAAGACTAAGATCGTGATGCTGTCCTACCGTCGTGATAACATGACCTGGCTGTTTGTTGACACAATTTATTCAGAGTTTAATGAACCATATGATTCAACCTTTTTAAATCAACTTAATGACACGAACCACTAAATGGGAAAGAGACACTAGTCCTCGGTGGTTGAATTCTTGATGGGGCTGCAACTCTGAAGTTTCGCGCAGTTAACCTCACGGGTACAACATATTTAAAATGTGACCCCTAAAATTTAACAAACACATGCACAACCCAGTGGTCTGAACCTTGATGTGCAACATGGTGGATGGGCGTTCGAATTCCTGCCCAAGCGAGAGCCTCCAATTTTTTTAGGTTTACTACGTTCGCTGGCCCCACTTGTCATCGCCCCTGGAGGTCGCCGTGGTCGTCACCCGCGCTAGTCAGCCCCAGTGAGGCCCCGGGTCCGCAGGTCAGTGGCTGCCACTAAAGAAGTCCTCGATCAGATTTAGCTCCAGATATGGATCTGGCAATTTTCACACCAGGGATCCTCTATTTTCGAGTTCTATCTGACAAGTCCATGTTTTTGGCAGAAAACACCATAGTTTTAAAATGGCAACAACTTGCCCATTTCAAATCCAAATTTAACAAATTAAATATGTATTCCTATCAAGAAAGTGTGTTCTATCCATTTATAAACTTTTTCCACTGTTTTGGTTAATTAAAAGGGAAATTTTTATTTTTGCCACTCTAGATTTTTCCAATTTTCCTTATGCCGCTCTATATTTTGACATTTCACTTTTGCCACTCTTAGTTTTTGGAAATTACCACAACTGCCATTCCCTTGGCAAAAGAAAAAAAATTCAGAGTGGTAATTGTGATACATTGCAAAAGTTAAGAGTGGCAAAAATGAAATAAAGTTATTTTGTTTTTGCCACAGAATGACAATTGTGATAATTGTCAAAAGCTAAGAGTGGCAAAAGTCATATGTCAAAATCTAGAATGGTATAAGGAAAATTGGCAAAATCTAGAGTGAGAAATACAAAATTTTCCCTAATTGAATTGGTACAGTTAAAAATATTTAATTACTTCTTAAAGCTGGCAAAAGTCATAACTTAATATCTGTAAATTCAAATAATATATTTTCCCACTGTTTTACTTGTAACTAATGCAATGTCACACTGATGTTGCAATATCTTTCCGAATGTTACCACAATTAGTTATTTTGTTGAAATACCTAGTCTCTATTACAACAAAATGACTGCCTCGTGCAACGGAATGTGTTTGTTGCAATATCGCCGCCATATTGCAACGCCGATGCCGTTTGTTGTAATAGGTAGCCACTTTCTTTCAACAGTATGTATAACTAATGCAATGTCACGCTGATGTTGCAATATCTTTCTGAATATTGCCACAAATAGTTATTCTATGGAAATACATAGTCTCTATCACAACAAAATAACTGCCCTCGTGCAACCGATTTTTTTGTCGCAATACCGCCACCATATTGCAACGCCGACACATTTCGTTGCAATATGAAGCCTCTATTGCAATAAATTTAGTATTTATCGTGAACAAACTAAGTTATGGCAATATGTGCAGCCTACTACCACAATCGGAGAATTTGTGGTAATATTGTGTTTAATTGCAACAAAACGTAGTTGTAGCAATAAATTTTATTGCAATAGACTGGAATCCTTGTAGTGCGTACTCCCCCAAGCTTAGGCTTTTGGCCTAACTTGGTAGTCGATCAGTAGTCCGGATAGTAGTTGGGGTACTGAGGAGCGGGCATCCACTGATCCCACTGTGGAGCCTCCTCCTGTGCTGCCTCCTCAGCAGCCTGAGTGTTCCGATAGACGATGATGTCTGTAGGCATAATCCTATATCCTCCCCTGGCAACAGAATCAAACAAAGCAGGAGCAGGCGATGGAATAAAATCACGAGTCCTCACACTAAAAACCAGGTTATACGGAATAGGGATGTGAGGAGATTCGATATCAGTAAAATGGTGGTGATCCATGGCTGCACGATCTAGGTAAACTTTGGTCAGAGGGAAATCATGAGGGCGTATCTCAGCCTCGAAGTGAGCCACCAAGCGAGTAGCATAAACCCCACCATGTATTTCACCTTGTGATTTATTAAGATGGAGGCGATGGGCCATAATAGCTCCCAAGCTATAGGTGTTGTCGCCCGCTAGTGCTCGGTGTAAAACAACAAAGTCTGGTGCACTGAGCGCACCTACTTTCTTTCTAGCAAGCAAGCACTTAGCAACAAATAAAGCAAAATAATGTACTACAGGAAAGTGTATGCTAGCAGTCGTAGTGGCTGACACCCCCTCTCATCTCCCACTATCAAAGTGTGATAAAAATCCTCAAACGCAGCCGGCCTAGACTCAGCTAAGCTCCCATCAGAAGGGATCAAGCATATATCACAAAATTCAGTAAGTGGTATCTGATGGTTTTCAGTATATAAATCAAAGCTCACTTTAGGAGGATTATTTTTAGGCATGAATGTAAAACTTTGAACAAACATGTTTGTGAGGATTTGATGTTGGTCACACTTATCTGCGATGAAGTCGGTGAGACCGGCATTAGCAATATATTGCATTATCTCCTCATGAATTCCAGCCTCTTGTAAGAACGGAGTGTGCGGCCATTCGCACGGCCGTACCTCCGCCAACCTCTGAGGGCAGAGATCACTATCAGAAGACTCCCCAATAACACCCTTGAAGTTCTTCTTAGAGCCATATTTCCTAAAGATATTCATGTCCGCGTACAATTTTTCCTATGAACAAAAATCTGAATTTTTAGTTCACAAATTTTTTCCAACAAAACTTTGTAAGATTGATAGCAACTACGAATAGGGATACATAAAGGCCATAACAAGCATTCAAACTACTTAGAACACTAAGATTTGAACATGTAAGCGCATCTACAACAGCACCAAGAGTAGCTATTTATTCAAAGTATAAAGCACTAAAACAAAAATTAATTGGACAAATGGTGGAGTCACATACCAAGCAACAATCCCTCGAAACAGTTTTGGAAATGGAGCTTCGAGCAAAGAGATAAAAAATGGCATCAAAATGAGCAAGAACATGGGAGAGAGAGAGCAAGAGTGATTTTTTCTGGAGGTAGGTGACAATGTGGGCCAAAGAGATAAGTGAGAGGGCCCACATAGGGACCACAACCCACCAGGGTGCGCCCAGGTGGGTTGTGCCCACTTGGTGCACCTCCCTCTGATGTTATTTGCACCAAAAATTCTCAAATATTCAGAAAAAATCGTATTAAATTTCAGAGCATTCTGAGAACTTTTATTTTTGGGTCATTTTTTTATTGCATAGGAAATTCAGAAAACAAACAAAACATGGAATTTTATTTTATTTAACTAATAAAAACAGAGAATAAAAAGTAGGGACAGAAAGTAGTGCTTACTAAATTCATCAACTTCATATCGTTCAAAAATGATCCATTAATAAGGTTGATCAAGTCTTATTAACAACCACTTTCAATTAGCATGAAACCGAAGAACTTTCGTAAATCACTAAGTTACCTCAGTGGGGATATGCATTTCCCCAACAATAAGCATTTCATATTTCTTTTTGACAGTAGGTAGAGGTATTTGAAAACTTCCAATAGTGATTGTCGAAGATTTTTCAATAACATTAATACCATTCACTTGGAATTGTTTCTTCGGAAAGTGCACCGTATGCTCATTACCATTAATATGAAAAGTGACCTTGCTTTTTCTGCAATCAATAATAGCCCCTGCAATATTCAAGAAGGGTCTACCAAGGATAATCGACATGTTGTCATCCTCGGGCATCTCAAGTATAACAAAGACAGTTAAAATAGTAACATTACCAACAACAACGGGCACATCCTCTGTAACACCCCTGATGTAATTTACCTTATTTGTATTCCAACTCTTGCCGTTTCCGGCCCTAAGTTATATTATTTCCTTGTTGTCGGGTTTTTGTCTCCGTGTGTTTTGTCTTTGTCATGCATCTCATATCATGTCATCATGTGCATTGCATTTGCATACGTGTTCGTCTCATGCATGCGAGCATTTTCCCCGTTGTCCGTTTTGCATTCCGGCGCTCCTATGTCCTCCGGTGGTCCCTTTCTACCTCTTTTCGTGTGAGGGTGTTAAACATTTTTGGATTGGACCGAGACTTGTCATGCGGCCTTGGTTTCCTACTGATAGACCGCCTGTCAAGTTTCATGCCATTTGGACTTCGTTTGATACTCCAACGGTTAACCGAGGGACTGAAAAGGCCTCATGTGTGTTACAGCCCAACACCCCTCCAAAGTGGCCCAAAACCCACCTAAACCCTCTCCATCACCTAGGCCTTTCGATCACGATCGCGTGGCCGCAAACCGTGCTCAATTTGGAGCCTCCTAGCTCCCTCTACCCCTATATAAAGGCATCCCCCCGAAATTTTCGGGTCTTCCCTACCCTAAACCTAGCTCCTCTCCCTCTCGCCGCGCCGGACACGTCCGGGCGCGCCAGACACCCGCAACCATCGCCATCCACGCCAACTGGGGCTGCCACATGGCGCGCCGCCACCCGCAGCCACGGCGGCCCGCTCGGCCCGGCCAGGTCCCCCGAGGCCCGCGCGCCCACCGCCACCACCTACCACGCCGCGCCGCCTTCCCGCGTCCTCGCGCCTCGCCACCGACCTGCCGCACCTCCGCCGGCGCCACCGCACTTCCCCATCTCCGGCGACCACCGCAGTAGCTCCGGCCGCCGCACCACTGCGCAAGCGCTGCCTGAGACCGCCACCCTCCGCCGCGCCTCCTCCTCCGGCGACCCACGACGTCCCCGGTGAGCTCCTCTTCCACTCTGGCGACGCCCGCTCTCTCCGGCGAACAGTGCTCCGGCGAGCTCGGATCTGACCTCGGGGCGCGTGCAAACCCTAGATCCGGTTGACTTTTCCCTCTCCTCCTGTTATTTTTTTGCATACTTTGTCATGTCATAACTCTGTCATCGTGGCTCCAATTCGTGCGTGTAGCATATCAAAATTTTCATCTCGATGAGTACATCATTTCATATCATTGCATCATTTTTATTTGAGCTCATCTTGATGCCCGAAATGCTGTTGGAAAAGGGCTATGTGATGATTATTTTAGATCTGTTTCAGCAAATGGACTTTTGCCATTTTTGCCATGATTAATGTGTGCATGATATGATCCCGAGCTCTAAATTTGTTTTGCAGAATGCCATGCCACCTTTACAGGGGTGTATGCCATGTATTTTTGTGATCTTTGTGGTGACTAGCACAAGCAAGCAAAGTAGCTTACTCAATGATGCTGATTTCAGGGACTTAGAATTTCACTAAGTCCTTGCCCTGTCTTTCTTTTTATGCTATATGTTCATGTTGTTTCCTAGTGATCCGTGCCTCTTTTGAGCATGATCAGTAAGGATGTTTTTTTAATATTGTGATGCTCTATCCATCCATATCTTTGTTTGACATTATGGAGCACCCTAGCTTGAGTCAGTCGAGCTCTACTTTTGCTATAAAATGTTCCTGGCAAATTGTTAACATGTTTAGTGATTTTGCCGAGCTTGTTGTTGTTGATTCGTGCATGCTATGTTGTTGTTCTTGCCATGTCTAGCTTCTATGCCATGTCTTCTTGATGGGTGTATGATTAGTTTGTCATGTAATGCCTCGTAGTGAGTGCATCAAGCTCGTAAACATGCCTACTTGTTAACTGTTTTGCATGCTCCAGTTTTTCACTAAGTCTTAATCTGTTTATGTTTTTTGCTATGTTCACATGCTTGCAATTGTATTTTCTGATCCCTTTTGGCTCATGGTCACTAAGGGACTTTTGTTATATGCTTGGAGTAGCTTCATTCCATGCCTTGCTTTGCCATGATATGTTTCTGTAGCATGTAGTTTTCATGCTCTAAAGATTGCTTCTTGATGATAAATTCCTGACATGATGTTAATTTCACGAAGTGTGTAAACTGTTGCCATGCTTGTTTGAACCTGTTAATGAGTGAATTAGCCGTAGCTCAGTGTTCATCTTTTGTCAAGCATTACTAGTGGATCCCTGCCATGTATTTTGTTGCTATGTTGGAGTGCTGTAGCATTTTGTTCTTGATGCATTTAGATGGTCACTTGCTGATTATCGCAGACCGGGGCCATATTTATTTTGCTTACCATTTCCAAACTGTGCATCCGATATCGGTGTTCTTTATATCGATTTCGACCGAAATCACCTCACCTTTCTAGTGGCACTCTTGGATTTCCATGTTGAGGCCAGGTTCAATCATTCCTTCGCAAATCATGCATATGCATCACATACCTCATCCCGCATATCATACCATGTTTGCATCGTGTTGCTTGAGCATTGCATGTGGTTGATTATGTTCCTTTTTGATTGTTGTTCTTGCTTGGGTAGAGCCGGGATACGAGTTCGTGATCGAGGAGCCTATTGAGTTCACTTACGAGGATCAAGGCAACTATGAGAACTTTGCAGGAAAGATGACCATACACTCGAAATCACTTCTATCTTTGCTTGCTAGATGCTCGCTCTTTTGCTATGCCTATGCTACGATACCTACCACTTTCTTATCATGCCTCCCAAATTGCCATGTCAAACCTCTAACCCACCTTGTCCTAGCAAACCGTTGTTTGGCTATGTTACCGCTTTGCTCAGCCCCTCTTATAGCGTTGCTAGTTGCAGGTGAAGATTGGAGATCGTTCCTTGTTGGAACATGTTTATTGTTGGGATATCACAATATTATCTTGTTTATCTTAATGCACCTATATACTTGGTAAAGGGTGGAAGACTCGGCCTTTTGCCTGGTGTTTGGTTCCACTCTTGCCGCCCTAGTTTCCGTCATATCGGTGTTATGTTCCCGGATTTTGCGTTCCTTACATGGTTGGGTTATAATGGGAACCCCTTGATAGTTCGCCTTGAATAAAACTCTTCCAGCATGGCCCAACATTGGTTTTACCATTTTCCACCTAGCCTTTTTCCCTTGGGTTTCGCGGACTCAAGGGTCATCTTTATTTTAACCCCCCCGGGCCAGTGCTTCTCTAAGTGTTGGTCCAACTGAGCGATGTCCGGGGCTACCAGCGGCAACTCTGGACTGGCCTACCCGACGTTCGGCTCATCTGAGTGTGCCCTGAGAACGAGATATGTGCAACTCCTATTGGGATTTGTCGGCACATTCGGGCGGCTTTGCTGGTTTAGTTTTACCATTGTCGAGGATGTCTTGTAATCGGGATGCCGAGTCTGATCGGATTGTCTTGGGAGAAGGAACATCCTTCATTGACCGTGAGAGCTTGTGATGGGCTAAGTTGGGACTCCCCTGCAGGGATTTGAACTTTCAAAAGCCGTGCCCACGGTTATGGCCAGATGGGAATTTATTAATATCCGGTTGTAGATAACCCGAAACTTAACTTAATTAAAATGCACCTACCGCGTGTGTAACCGTGATGGTCTCTTCTCGGCGGAGTCCGGGAAGTGAACACGGTGTTGGAGTAATGCTTGACGTAGGTTGTTCTAGGATCACTTCTTGATCATAGTTGTTCGATCGTGCTTTTGCCTCCTCTTCTCGCTCTTTTTTTGTGAATATGTTAGCCACCATATATGCTAGTCGCTTGCTGCAGCTCCACATCATACCTTTACCCTTCCTATAAGCTTAAATAGTCTTGATCGTGAGGGTGTGAGATTGCTGAGTCCCCGTGACTCACAGATTACTTCCACAACCAGATGCAGGGACCGATGATACCGCTCCAGATGATATGGCCGAGCTCAAGTGGGAGTTTGATGAAGCCTCTCGTCGTTACTACATGTCTTTCCTAGATAAAATGTAGTGGTGCCCAGTTGGGGCGATCGGGAAATTTGTCGCATTTGGGGGTTGATCTTTATTTTTGTTCCATAGTCGGACCTTGAGTGTATTGGATGAATGTAATGACTTATTATGTATTTGTGTGACGTGGCGAGTGTAAAGAAACTATGTACCTTTTCCCTTTATTTATGTACATGGGTTTTTTGCGAAGATTACCTCACTTGCGACATTGCTTTAAATGCGGTTATGCCTCTAAGTCGTGCTTCGACACGTGGGAGATATAGTCGCATCGAGGGCATTACAAGTTGGTAATCAGAGCCTTCCCCGACCTTAGGAGCCCCCTGCTTGATCGAATCGTTGACGTTGTTGAGTCTAGAAAAATGTTTTGAGTCATTTAGAATTATATATATCAGAGAGTAGGACTTCTTTTTACTCCTCAGTCCCTTCGACGCTCTGGTGAGGCATCCTGACGTAGAGTTTTGACTCTTCTCTTCTCAAATTTCACTAAAAAAATTTAGGATCACGCGGGTATCTTGGAATCGTTCCGATCGATTTGTGACGAGAACATTGTTCTTGGTGCCTCCTATCATTTAGGGGTTGTGGCAGTGTCCCGGGGAGTTGAGCTCCGAGGTGTTGTCGCCACAATTTTATCGTTGCAATTCTGGAATACCTGAGTTTCGCCGACATCGAAAATCTCTTTTATGCATTTGTTGGTGAGATAACCTCGATGCCACCTAGTACTGGGGCGGGAGTTCAGGAGTATTGCCATAACTTGTATAACGGATGCTTTTCGAAGGTTGAGGTAAATGATTTCCGAAGGTTTCTTGGTTATGTGTTGAAGGATGGATACAGCTGGATGTAGGATTTGCTAGCTTTGGGTGAGATATTATGCTTCCCCTGTATCCCCAACACTTGATTGCATAACCGGAAAGGTTCGGGAGTTTCATAGGTGGGAATTCTTGTAGCTCTAGTTCTTCTTCCGTGGATATTTGGTTTGTGATTGGGTAATCCTCACCAAGTATTTGTTCATGTCTATACCTTGTTGTTTTATTATTCTACCTCTATCTAAGTGGCTTCTCAATTTATGGAAGTGTGACCATTTCAATTGGAATGCATTCGTTCATTTTGTTCGGATGTTAAGACTTTATGTTGCAATTTCTATCTATTGGATTCAGCTTCAATATATGTCTATCAAGATGCTAACGGATGTCACCTCTTCAGGATGGCTCCTGCTAAGGGTCAGAATCAGAATCAGGACCCGCCACCACCACCTCCACCTCCGGAGGCATGGCAAGCTGTGATGGCCGCTACCAAAGCAAACCCGCAGCTGATCATGCAAATTCTGCAAGAGCGCAACTAAGGGAATCATGGCCATGCCAACAATCAGAATCAGTTTGCTACACTCAACCAGTTCCTTGCTAACCAGCCAAAGACCTTTAGCAACTATGTCGAGGCCTCAGACGCTGATGATTGACTCGTGGATATATGCAAGCATTTCGAGTGCAGCAATGTCAGGCCTGAGGACTTTGTCAAGTTTGCCTCCTTCCAACTCAAAGACCAAGCTGCAGAATGGTTTCAGCAATACAAAGATTCCAGAGGAGGCCGTGTGATTACCTGGGATGAATTCCGTCAAGACTTCAGAGCTCATCACATTCCTCAGAGTGTTGTTGAAAGCAAGCGTGAGGAACTTCACAACCTGAAGCAAGGCAGTTTGTCTGTTTACCAGTATTACATTCTGTTCCAGAGGCTCGCTCGTTTCGCCAAGCAAGACGTCCCTGACGAGAAGAGCATGATTTATCAGTTCAGGGGTGGCCTCAGAGAAGATCTCCAACTAGCTCTCGTCCTTTTTGAGCCTCAGAAGTACAATGAGTTTTACAACATGGCACTGAAACAAGAGACTGCTCAACTCAAGTGCGATGCTTCCAAGAAGCGAGTCAGAGATGCAACTCCTTCTTCCTGAACTCAAGTGGCTAAGCAGCAAAAGTATTGGCTGCCTCCTCCTCCGTTCCGTCAGCCTTATCAGCAGAAGAGCAAAGGTGGCAATGGATCTTCCCACCCACCCAACCCAGGCTTTGAGAACAAGACTTCGTCTCAAGCTCCAATATCAAGTGCTCCGTATCACCGTCCGCTCTCGGAGGTCACGTGCAACAAGTGTCAGTAGAAGGGTCACTATGCCAACAAATGCTTCAATCAGAGGCGTCTACCTCCTCCTCCTCCTGTGAGATCTGCCAGCACCGCAGTGGTCAAGTATAACTCCAAGTCTGCTAAGGTCAACTTGATGAATGCAGCTCAGGCAGAGGACTTGTCAGATGTCATCATGGGTAACCTTCCTGTGAACGATATTCCTGAAGAAGTTCTTTTTGACACTGGTGCATCGCATTGTTTCATCTCGAGACCATTTGTTTCTAAGCATGAGTTGTCTTTACAAGAATTGCCTAGGCAGTTATCAGTTGTTTCTCCGGGTAAATTCATGAATGCAAGCGCTATGGCCCCGGATGTTACTATCACGTTGGGCGACTATAAGTTTCTATCCTCTCTAGTGGTCCTTGGTAACTTGGATATTGATCTTATTCTCGGAATGGACTGGCTTTCTAAGCACAAGGCTCACCCTGATTGTGCTGCCAGGCAGATTCAATTGACTCATTCGTCTGAGGATGTAATTGTCTTTGCTGCAAGGGATGATACCATTCGTCTGTTTTCTCTCAATGAGAAGGGTGAGCTGGATGCCATCTCTCAAATTCCAGTCGTTTGCAAATATCAGGACATCTTTCCAGAAGAGCTTCTAGGAATGCCTCCGCACCGGCCAGTTGAATTCGTCATCGATCTTGAGCCTGGTACGGAACCTGTTTGCAAGCGTCCTTACAAGCTTGGACCTGAAGAGTTGAAGGAGCTGAAGAAGCAACTCAATATTCAAGAGTGGATGGGTCTCATCCGACCAAGTTCTTATCCATGGGGTTGTGGTGTTCTTTTGTGAAGAAGAAGGATGGAATGGATCGACTCTGTGTCGACTACCGTCCATTGAACAAGAAGACTATAAAGAACAAGTACCCACTTCCCAACATCAACGAGTTGTTTGAACAAATAAAAGGTGCTCAAGTATTCTCCAAGCTTGATCTCCGTATGGGCTATCATCAGATTCTCATTCGTGAGCAAGATATCCCTAAGACAGCATTCAGAACAAGCTATGGTTCATATGAATACACTGTCATGTCTTTCGGCCTCGTCAATGCTCCGCCAACATTCTCTCGCATGATGAACTTCATCTTCAACCCCTACACAAATGACTTCGTCTTGGTCTACCTCAATGACATTTTGGTCTTTTCCAAGAACAAGGAGGATCATGCCAAGCACTTGCATTTGGTGCTGGATAAGCTCAGAGAACATTAGTTCTATGCCAAGTTTTCAAAGTGCGAGTTTTGGCTCGATCAGGTTCTCTACCTTGGGATATCATTTCTGCCAAGGGCATAGCGGTGAATCCTGAGAAGGTGTCTGCAATTGTGAATTGGGAACCATCTCAGAACGTGAAGCAACTCCGCAGCTTCCTTGGGCTCGCAAGCTATTATCGAAGGTTCATCGAGAACTTCTCAAAGATCACGAAGCCTCTTTCCAACCTTCTCCAGAAGCATGTGAAGTACGTCTAGTCTCCTGAATGTGACATCGCTTTCAACACCCTGAAAGAGAAGTTAGTCACTGCTCCAGTTCTGACTCCTCCTGATGAATCCAAACCATTTGAGGTCTTCTGTGATGCTTCTCTTCAAGGTCTTGGTGCAGTGTTGATGCAAGAGAAGAAAGTTGTGGCCTATACCTCTCGCCAGTTGAAGCCCAATGAAAAGAACTACCCCACTCATGACCTCGAGTTGGCGGCAGTTGTGCATTCTCTTTTAACTTGGAGACATCTCTTATTGGGAAGAAAAGTGGACATCTTCACTGACCACAAGAGTCTCAAGTACATCTTCACTCAGCCTAATCTCAACCTCAGGCAGACTCGTTGGGCCGAAATGATTCAAGAGTATAATCCGAGTATCGAATATACTCTAGGCAAGGCTAATGTAATTGCTGACGCATTGAGTAGGAAGGCTTAATGCAACAGTCTGATTCTCAAGCCTTACCAACCCGAGCTTTGTGAAGCTTTCCGCAAACTCAATCTGCAAGTTGTTCCTCAAGGATTTCTGGCCAACCTCCAGGTCTCTCCTACTTTGGAAGATCAGATTCGCGAAGCTCAACTTCTTGATGCTATGGTGAAGAAGGTGAAAATTGGGATTGCCAAGAGTCAACCCAAGTACAAGTGCTATTGTCTCGATGACAAGGATACTCTCTTCTTCCAGGATCGCATTGTTGTGCCTAAAGGTGACCTTCGTAAAGTCATTATGAACGAGGCTCACAATTCACTCCTCTCTATCCACCCTGGAAGTACAAAGATGTACCATGACCTCAAGCAGTCGTATTGGTGGACTCGAATGAAGCGCGAGATTGCTCAGTTCGTGAATGAATGTGATGTCTGTAGAAGAGTGAAGGCAGAATACCAACGACCAGCTGGTCTCCTCCAACCTCTTGCCATTCCAGAATGGAAGTTTGACCATATTGAGATGGACTTCGTGACTGGATTTCCAAAGTCCAAGCGTGGCAATGATGCTATCTTCGTTGTCATCGACAAACTCACTAAAGTGGCTCATTTCCTTCCTATCAAAGAATCTATCACAGTAGCTCAATTGGCAGAGCTATATACCTCTCGGATTGTCTCTCTGCACATCATTCCGTAGTTGATTTCTTCAGATCAGGGCAGCATCTTTACCTCCAAGTTTTGGGATTCTTTTTAGAAGGCCATGGGCACCAACATCTGTTTCAGCACAGCTTTTCATCCTCAAACTAGTGGCCAAGTCGAGCGAGTTAATCAAATTCTTGAAGATATGCTCAGGTCTTGCGTCATTTCTTTCGGTATGAAGTGGGAAGATTGTCTTCCATATGCTGAGTTCTCCTACAACAATAGCTTCCAAGCGAGTTTGGGCAAGGCCCCATTTGAAATTCTCTATGGCAGGAAGTGTCGTACTCCTCTTAACTGGTCAGAGACTGGTGAACGTCAACTTCTTGGCAATGACTTGATCACAGAGGCAGAAGAGATGTGCAAAGTCATTCGTGATAATCTCAAAGCCGCGCAATCGCGCCAGAAGAGCTACTATGATAGTAAGCATCGTGACTTGGCTTTCGAGATCGGAGACCACGTCTACCTCCGGGTCTCTCCAATGAAAGGTACTTGTCGCTTCGGTATCAAAGGGAAGCTTGCCCCTACATACGTTGGTCCTTTCAAGATCGTCAGCAAGAGAGGCGATCTCGCCTATCAACTTGAGCTTCCCTCCAATTTTGCAAATGTGCATGACGTGTTCCATGTCTCTCAGCTCCGCAAGTGCTTTAAGACCCCTGACCGCACCGTCAACTTCGAAGACATTGATCTCCAAGAAGACCTATCTTATCATGAGCACCCCGTTGCTATTCTTGAAGAAACTGAGCACAAGACTCGCAACAAGTCAATCAAATTCCTCAAAGTCAAGTGGTCACATCATTCCGACGGTGAAGCCACCTGGGAACCCGAGGATCACCTCCGTTCTGAGTACCCGGAGTTTTTTTCCAGTCCTAGATCTCGGGATGAGATCCTTTCGTAGTGGTGGAGTGTTGTAACACCCCAGATGTAATTTACCTTATTTATATTCCAACTCTTGCCGTTTCCGGCCCTAAGTTATATTATTTCCTTGTTGTCGGGTTTTTGTCTCCGTGTGTTTTGTCTTTGTCATGCATCTCATATCATGTCATCATGTGCATTGCATTTGCATACGTGTTCGTCTCATGCATGCGAGCATTTTCCCCGTTGTCCGTTTTGCATTCCGGTGCACCTATGTCCTCCGGTGGTCCCTTTCTACCTCTTTTTGTGTGCAGGTGTTAAACGTTTTCGGATTGGACCGAGACTTGTCATGTGGCCTTGGTTTCCTACCGGTAGACCGCCTGTCAAGTTTCGTGCCATTTGGATCGTTTGATACTCCAACGGTTAACCGAGGGACCGAAAAGGCCTTGTGTGTGTTGCAGCCCAACACCCCTCCAAAGTGGCCCAAAACCCATCTAAACCCTCTCCATCACCTAGGCCGTTCGATCACGATCGCGTGGCCGCAAACTGTGCTAAATTTGGAGCCTCCTAGCTCCCTCTACCCCTATATAAAGGCATCCCCCCGAAATTTTCGGGTCTTCCCTACCCTAAACCTAGCACCTCTCCCTCTCGCGGCACCGGACACGTCCGGGTGCACCGGACACCCGCAGCCGCCGCCGTCCGCGCCAACTGGGGGCTGCCACGTGGCGCGCCGCCACCCGCAGCCACGCCGGCCCGCTCTGCCCGGCCGGGGCCCCCGAGGCCCGCGCGCCCACCGCCGCACCTACCACGCCGCGCCGCCTCCCCGCCTCCTCGCGCCTCGCCGCCGACCTGCCGCACCTCCGTCGGTGCCGCCGCACTTCCCCATCTCTGGCGACCGCCACAGCAGCTCCGGCCGCCGCACCACCGCGCAAGCACCGCCCGAGACCGCCGCCCTCCGCCGCGCCTCCTCCTCCAGCGACCCACGACGTCCCCGGCGAGCTCCTCTTCCACTCCGGAGACGCCTGCTCTCTCTGGCGAACAGTGATCTGGCGAGCTCGAACCTGACCTCGGGGTGCGTGCAAACCCTAGATCCGGTTGACTTTTCCCTCTCCTCCTATTATTTTTTTGCATACTTTGTCATGTCATAACTCTGTCATCGTAGCTCCGATTCGTGCGTGTAGCATATCAAAATGTTCATCTCGACGAGTACATCATTTCATATCATTGCATCATTTTCATTTGAGATCATGTTGATGCCCGAAATGCTGTTGGAAGAGGGATATGCGATGATTATTTCAGATCTGTTTCAGCAAATAGACTTTTGCCATTTTTGCCATGATTAATGTGTGCATGCTATGATCCTGAGCTCTACATGTGTTTTATAGAATGCCATGCCATCTTTACAGGGGTGTTTGCCATGTATTTTTGTGATCTTTGTGGTGACTAGCACAAGCAAGCAAAGTAGCTTACTCAATGATGCTGATTTCAGGGACTTAGAATTTCACTAAGTCCTTGCCCTGTCTTTCTTTTTATGCCATATGTTCATGTTGTTTCCTAGTGATCCGTGCCTCTTTTGAGCATGATCAGTAAGGATGTTTTTTTAATACTGTGATGCTCTATCCATCCATATATTTGTTTGCAATTATGGAGCACCCTAGCTTGAGTCAATCGAGCTCTACTTTTGCTATAAAATGTTCCTGGCAGATTGTTAACATGTTTACCAATTTTGCCGAGCTTGTTGTTGTTGATCTGTGCATTCTATGTTGTTGTTCTTGCCATGTCTAGCTTCTATGCCATGTCTTCTTGATGGGTGTATGATTAGTTTGTCATGAAATGCCTCGTAGTGAGTGCATCGAGCTCATAAACATGCCTATTTGTTAACTGTTTTGCATGCTCCAGTTTTTCACCAAGTCTTAATCTGTTTATGTTTTTTGCTATGTTCACGTGCTTGCAATTGTATTTTTTGATCCCTTTTGGCTCATGGTCACTAAGGTACTTTTGTTATATGCTTAGAGTAGCTTCATGCCATGCCTTACTTTGCCATGATATGTTCCTGTAGCATGTAGTTTTCATGCTCTAAAGATTGCTTCCTGATGATAAATTCCTCACATGATGTTAATTTCACGAAGTCTGTAACCAGTAATCTTTTGCACTATTGCCATGCTTGTTTGAACCTGTTAATGAGTGAATTAGCCATAGCTCAGTGTTCATCTTTTGTCAAGCATCACGAGTGGATCCCTGCCATGTATTTTGTTGCTATGTTGGAGTGCTATAGCATTTTGTTCTTGATGCATTTAGATGGTCACTTGCTGATTATCGCAGACCGGGGCCATATTTATTTTGCTTGTCATTTCCAAACCGTGCATCCGATTCCGGTGTTCTTTATATCGATTTCGACCGAAATCACCTCAACTTTCCAGTGGCACTCTTAGATCTCCATGTTGAGGCCAGGTTCAATCATTCCTTTTCAAATCATGCATATGCATCACATACCGCATCCCGCATATCATACCATGTTTGCATCATGTTGCTTGAGCATTACACGTGGTTGATTGTGTTCCTTTTTGCTTGTTGTTCTTTCTTGGGTAGAGTTGAGAGACGAGTTCGTGATCGAGGAGCCCGTTGAGTTCACTTACGAGGATCAAGGCAACTCTGAGAACTTTTCAGGCAAGATGACCATACCCTCGAAATCACTTCTATCTTTGCTTGTTAGATGCTCGCTATTTTTCTATGCCTATGCTACGATACCTACCACTTGCTTATCATGCCTCCCAAATTGCCATGTCAAACCTCTAACACACCTTGTCCTAGCAAACCTTTGTTTGGCTATGTTACCGCTTTGCTCAGCCCCTCTTATAGCGTTGCTAGTTGCAGGTGAAGATTGGAGATCGTTCCTTGTTGGAACATGTTTATTGTTGGGATATCACAATATTATCTTGTTTATCTTAATGCACCTATATACTTGGTAAAGGGTGGAAGGCTCAACCTTTTGCCTGGTGTTTTGTTCCACTCTTGCCGCCCTAGTTTCCGTCATATCGGTGTTATGTTCCTAGATTTTGCATTCCTTACACGGTTGTGTTATAATGGCAACCCCTTGACAGTTCGCGTTGAATAAAACTCTTTCAGCATGGCCCAACATTGGTTTTACCATTTGCCACCTAGCCTTTTTCCCTTGGGTTTCGTGGACTCAAGGGTCATCTTTATTTTAACCCCCCCGGGCCAGTGCTTCTCTAAGTGTTGGTCCAACTGAGCGATGTCCGGGGCTACCAAGGGCAACTCTGGACTGGCCTACCCGACGTCTGGCTCATCTAAGTGTGCCTTGAGAATGAGATATGTGCAGCTCCTATCGGGATTTGTCGGCACATTCGGGCGGCTTTGCTGGTTTAGTTTTACCATTGTCGAGGATATCTTGTAACCGGGATGCAGAGTCTGATCGGATTGTCTTGGGAGAAGGAATATCCTTCGTTGACCATGAGAGCTTGTGATGGGCTAAGTTGGGACTCCCCTGCAGGGATTTGAACTTTCGAAAGCCGTGCCCACAGTTATGGGCAGATGGGAATTTGTTAATGTCCGGTTGTAGATAACCTAAAACTTAACTTAATTAAAATGCACCAACCGCGTGTGTAACCATGATGGTCTCTTCTCAGCGGAGTCCGGGAAGTGAACACGGTGTTGGAGTAATGCTTGACGTAGGTTGTTCTAGGATCACTTTTTGATCATAGTTGTTCGACCGTGCTTTTGCCTCCTCTTCTCGCTCTTTTTTTGCGCATATGTTAGCCACCATATATGCTAGTCGCTTGCTGCAGCTCCACATCATACCTTTACCCTTCCTATAAGCTTAAATAGTCTTGATTGCGAGGGTGTGAGATTGCTGAGTCCCCGTGACTCATAAATTACTTCCAAAACCAGATGCAGGCACCGATGATACCGCTCCAGATGATATGACCGAGCTCAAGTGAGAGTTCGATGAAGCCTCTCGTTGTTACTACGTGTCTTTCCTAGATGATCAGTAGTGGTGCCCAGTTGGGGCGATCGGGAACTTTGTCGCATTTGGGGGTTGATCTTTATTTTGGTTCCATAGTCGAACCTTGAGTGTATTGGATGAATGTAATGACTTATTTATGTATTTGTGTGATGTGGCGAGTGTAAGCCAACTATTTACCTTTTCCCTTTATTTATGTACATGGGTTGTTTGCGAAGATTACCTCACTTGTGAAATTGCTTTCAATGCGGTTATGCCTCTAAGTCGTGCTTCGACACGGGGGAGATATAGCCGCATCGAGGGCGTTAATCCTCACAGATACCGATAGGTATGGCAGTTGATTTGTCAGCCATTTGCAAATATATTTCAGTACGTGTGAGTTTATTCAAGTCAAGTCTTTTATATAAAGAGAAAGGCATAACACTAACACCAGCTCCTAAATCACACAAAGCAGCTTTCACATAATTCTTTTTGATAGAGCAAGGTATAGTTGGTATTCCCAGCTCTCCATGTTTTTTACGTACTCCATCTTTGAAAGTATAATTAGCAAGCATAGTGGAGATTTTAGCTTCCGGTATTTTTATCTTATTAGTGATGATGTCTTTCATATACTTTGCATAGGGAGGCATTTTCAACATATCAGTCAAGCGAGTACGCAAAAAGACTGGCCTTAGCATTTCAGCAAAGCATTCTAATTCTTCATCATCATTCTTTTTAGTTGACTTGGGTGGAAAAGGCATAGGTTTTTGAACCCACGGTTCTCTTTCTTTACCGTGTTTTCTAGCAATGAAGTCTCTTTTATCATACCTTTTATTTTTAGCTTGTGGGTTATCAAGATCAACATGTGGTTCTATCTCCACATCATCACCTAGTTCTTTATCATTTGGCTGAGTGTCTTCATGAACCTCATCATTATCTTTTTCATTATCATTAGGTGAGTGTTCATTCCCAGATTGAGATTCAGCATCAGAGATATAAATTTCATTTTCATTATCAGGAGGTTTTTCTATTTCAGGTTCACTAGAAGCATGTGAAGTCCTATCATTCTTCTTTTTCTTTTTCTTTCTAGAAGAACTAGGTGCATTAGTGTTAGCTCTTTGTGAATCTTGTTCAATTCTTTTAGGGTGTCCCTCAAGATAAAGTGGTTCCCGAGCCATTTTACCTCCTCTCGTTGCAACTCTACACTACTAGGAAAAGGGCTATAGATAATATGGACACTAATGTCGCACCAGACATGTGGTGCGCTACTACTATATAGAAGTGGCGAACCATGTGCTGGTACGCCATTAGTGTCTATCACACTAATGGCGCACCACACCAATGGTGCGCCACTACTAACATATTTTCTTACAAAAATACTAATGGCACACCAGGGAACAGTGCGCCATTACTAGTTTAACTAGTAATGGCGCACCACTCACCACGTGCGCCACTACCATCATTTTTTTTGAAAAACTACTAATGGCGCACCACAAGCTGGTGCGCCATTAGTACCAGGGTTACTAATGGCGCATTTGTGGGTGGTGCGCCATTAGTAACCTGGGACCAACTAGATATTTTGGACAGCCACACCTACACACTCACTTTCCCCACTTCATTCTCTCCACCTCCTCCTCCAAGCTTGTCTCGGCTGCCTCCTCCTCCTCACCTCATTTGCACCATAGATTCATCCAAATTAAGTGGTTAAATTACCTTTTTTTGATAGGTAAGTAAGGGGAAAGCTATCTTTATGTTGTAGATCTACTTTTTTTTCTCCCTCCAACAACGTGCACATGCACTTTTTATGGCCTAGCTAGATCTATGTATGTTTGTGGTGTTGCATATGTTTGTGTTTGCAGGTACCTGTATTTGAAATGCGATAGTTGCCAATATTTTGCCGGAATGTTGATTCATTTCCGTTTCGGCGAGAATTTTGGCACTATGCATTCTTTTTGGTCCTCTTTTTAGGGAAAGTCATGCCAAATTTTTTCTTGGTTCTAAAATATCGTTTTGCTCTACCCCGTAGGCAACCATGGTCCGCATGATGACCGAAGACATCGTGAATAGGTTTTTGAGCTCCGCGAAGGCTGAGATGCTTTAAAAGAACGAGACGGAGATAAGATGTCCATGTCAAAGATGCAAGCTGAAGGGCCTTATTGCGGACCCGGATTCCGGGCAGGTGCGGGACCACCTTCTCTTGCGTGGTTTCATGGATGGCTATCGGTGGCAAGGTGATGAAGATGACTATGAAGTCGTCCATGGGGGCCTGGCAAGAAATGAGGAAGGGCAGCAAGACAACCACCGCGGCGAGGGCGGGCGAGAAGACGAAGAATCTCCAGGACATGATCACAATGGTGATGCTGTACACAATCATCATGTAGAAGATGCCGGACATGATGATGAGGAAGATCAAGACGAAGGGCATGATCATGAAGATGAAGATGCCAGAGCAGACAATGATGGAGGATGGGTGCAGGACCCTCATATTCAAGAGCTGCTTCTCAAGCAGACGGATAACGCAAGAGCTGCAGCCCGAGAGAAAGCCAAGCTGGATCAACTGCAGATAGACATGGTTACTCCATTGTATGAAGGATGCAGGCCCGAGGATACCCGCCTGAAAGTAACACTCATGGCTCTGGAGATGAAGGTAAAACACAAAATGACCGATGCATGCTTCGACGAGAACATGTCATTCTGGCACGAACGTCTTCCCAAGGGGAACAAGTGCCCGACCAGTTTCGAGGAGGCGAAGAAAATTGTGTGTCCTCTGGATTTACCGCACGTGAAATACCATGTGTGCATGAACAATTGCATCATTTATCGGGACGAGCACGCGGAGTCTACCATATGTCCGGTGTGCGGCGTCACTCGATACAAGAAGAGGAAGAAAGCTCCTCGAAAAGTGGTGTGGTACTTTCCGATCACTCCTCGTCTGCAGCGGTATTTTGCGGACCCTAAGCTAGAAAAGCTCCTACATTGGCACGCGGATAGGGAGGAGAAGAAGCGAGAAGATGACGGAAATGATCCGGAGATAAATAAAAAAGACAAGATGCCGAGTCACCCTAAGGATGCGAGCCAGTGGCAAGCGTTGAACTTCGAACACCCAGAATTTGGGGACGATCCAAGGAACATCGTGCTGGGCGTGAGCACCGATGGAGTCAATCCGTTTGGCAGCCAGAGAAGCACACATAGCACCTGGCCTGTGTTTGTGTGGATGTACAACCTTCCCCCTTGGATGTGCATGAAGAGGAAGTACATTCACATGAGTATGCTAATTGAAGGGCCGAAACAACCAGGGAACGACATCAATCTGTATCTGGGGCTGCTGAAAGAGGAGCTAGACACATTGTAGAAAACGCCAGCCAATACGTGGGACACCATAGAGAAAGAATATTTCCCTATGAGAGCCGCACTGCTCATGACGGTGCACGACTATCTCGGTTATGGATATCTTGCGGGGTAGGTGGTCCACAGATTTTCTGGATGCGTCAGGTGCATGGATGACACAACGTATCGCCAGCTAGATAGAGATCCTGGGTCTTTGAAAACCGTGTTCATGGGACATCGAAGGTGGCTTCACGACGATGACCCATGGAGAAAACGCAAGGATCTATTCGATGGTGAAACCGAACCCCAAAGACGCCCCGCGTACGAGGAGCGCCGAGGAAATAGACGAGCTGTTGAAAAATTGGAAAGATTGCCCACTACCGGGAAAGAAGCAAAAGGCGCCAGAGCCGGGAAAGAAGCGAAAGGCGCCAGAGCCGCTGCTGAAGGTATGGAAAACGAGGTCTATTTTCTAGGACTTGCCGTACTGGAAGATCCACCGTGTGCCCCACGGCCTTGATGTCATGCATATCACGAAGAACATGTGCGAGAGTATGCTTGGTACCCTGCTCAACATGCCAGAGAGGACCAAAGATGGGCCGAAAGCAAGGGCAGACTTGAAATCAATGGGCATCAGGGAGGAGCTTCACGCTAATGATGATGATGATGATGATGAGGCGAAGCAGGACACGGAAAGTCGTCGCAAAGGCAAAAAGGCCAAGAAGACCATAAATGACTACCCTCCCGCGTGCTTCACTCTAAGTCAGGAGGAGATCGAGCAGTTTTTCACCTGCCTCGTAGGAGTAAAACTTCCTTACGGTTACGCGGGGAAGATAAGCAGATACCTAGACCCAGTGAAGCAGAAGTTCAGCGGGATGAAGTCTCACGACTGTCACGTGCTAATGACGCAGATACTTCCAGTTGCAATCCGTGGGATCATGGATGCGCACGTCCGTGAAACGCTATTTGGCCTATGCAACTTTTTCGACGTCATCTCTCAGAAGTCGGTTGGCGTGAGGCAACTTAGAAGGCTACAGGACGAGATCGTGGTGATACTATGCGAGCTTGAGATGTACTTCCCGCCCGCATTATTCGATGTTATGGTGCATCTGCTGGTCCATATCGTGGAGGATATCATCCAACTCGGGCCGACGCTCCTGCACAACATGATGCCGTTTGAAAGGATGAATGGTGTCATCAAAGGATACATTTGCAATATGTCACGTCCAGAGGGAAGCATAGCCAGGGGCTTTGTGACCGAAGAGTGCATCTCCTACTGCATGAATTATCTAGGCATCGAGAACCCCGTTGGTCTGCCCGTCAATAGGCACCTCAGCAGGCTCGCTGGATGGGGTCACCGCGAGGGTCGCCGCGAAATGGATGTCCACTTCGAGGGTCTACTCGCCGACTTTGAAATAGAAAACCTATTGGCGCTACAACACATAGATGTGGTCGATCCTTGGGTGGTAGAGCACAAAACCTTTATTGAGAAGACGTACAATGACCGAGGCCAATAGAGGACGGAAGGAGATATAATCAAAGAGCACAACTCATGTTTCACGCGTTGGTTCAAGGAGAAGCTTCTATTGTACCCTTTAGATGAGGATTCTTCCGCGGAAGAAAAACTCATATTTGCCTTGTCACAGGGCGCCGAGCACAACCTGATGACCTATGAAGCGTACGATATCAACGGCTACACATTCTACACCGAGGACAAGGGCATGAAGAGCAATGGTTATCAGAACTCGGGGGTAACGATGTAATCCTACACCGGTAACGACAAGGACAGATACTACGGAAGGACCGAGGAGATCTGGGAGCTGAGCTACGCTGGAGAGAAGGTCTTGATGTTCCGTGTCAGATGGGCCAAGAGCATGAAGGAAATATGCCCTAGAGGCAATAATAAAGTTATTATTTATTTCCTTATATCATGATAAATGTTTATTATTCATGCTAGAATTGTATTAACCGGAAACATAATACATGTGTGAATACATAGACAAACAGTATGTCACTAGTATGCCTCTACTTGACTAGCTCGTTGAATCAAAGATGGTTAAGTTTCCTAGCCATAGACACGATTTGTCATTTGATTAATGGGGTCACATCATTAGAGAATGATGTGATTGACTTGACCCATTTCGTTAGCATAGCACTTGATCACTTAGTTTGTTGCTATTGCTTTCTTCATGACTTATACATGTTCCTATGACTATGAGATTATGCAACTCCCATTTACCGGAGGAACACTTTGTGTGCTACAAAACGTCACAACGTAACTGGGTGATTATAAAGGTGCTCTACAGGTGTATCCGAAGGTACTTGTTGGGTTGGCATATTTCGAGATTAGAATTTGTCACTCCGATTGTCGGAGAGGTATCTCTGGGCCCACTTGGTAATGCACATCACTATAAGCCTTGCAAGCATTGCAACTAATGAGTTAGTTGCAGGATGATGTGTTACGGAACGAGTAAAGAGACTTGCCGGTAACGAGATTGAACTAGGTATTGAGATACCGACGATCGAATCTCGGGCAAGTAACATACCGATGACAAAGGGAACAATGTATGTTGTTATGCGGTTTGACCGATAAAGATCTTCGTAGAATATGTAGGAACCAATATGAGAATCTAGGTTCTAATATTGGTTATTGACATGAGACGTGTCTCGGTCATGTCTACATAGTTCTCGAACCCGTAGGGTCTGCACACTTAATGTTCGGTGACGATCGTAATTAGGGTTTTTGTGTTTTGATGTACCGAAGGTTGTTCGGAGTCCCGGATGTGATCACGGACATGACGAGGAGTCTCGAAATGGTCGAGACATAAAGATTGATATACTGGAAGCCTATATTTGGATTTCGAAATCGTTCCGGGTGAAATCGGGATTTTACCGGAGTACCGGGGGCTTACCGGAACCCCCCGGGGGGTTGATGGGCCTACATGGGCCCTAAGGGAGAAGAGGAGGGCCGGCCAGGGCAGGCCACGCGACCCCTCCCCCTAGTACGAATAGGACAAGGAAGGGGGGGGCGCCCCCCTTTCCTCTTTCCCCCTTCCCCTTTCCTTCTCCAACAAGGCAAGAGGGGGGAGTCCTACTCCCGGTGGGAGCAGGACTCCTCCAGGCGCACCCTTAGGGGCCGGCCGCACCTCCCCCTCCCTCCTTTATATACGGGGGCAGGGGGCACCCCATGACACACAAGTTGATCTTCGTGATCGTTCCTTAGCCATGTGCGGTGCCCCCTTCCACCATATTCCACCTCGGTCATATAGTAGCGGTGCTTAGGCGAAGCCCTGCGTCGGTAGAACATCATCACCGTCATCACGCTGTCGTGCTGACGAAAGTCTCCCTCAACACTTGGCTGGATCGGAGCTCGAGGGACGTCATCGAGTTGAGCATGTGTAGAACTCGGAGGTGTCGTACGTTCGGTACTTGGATCGGTCGGATCGGGAAGACGTACGACCACTTCCTCTATGTTGTGTCAACGCTTCCGTTGCTGGTCTATGAGGGTACGTAGACAACACTCTCCCCTCTCGTTGCTATGCATCACCATGATCTTGCGTGTGCGTAGGAATTTTTTTGAAATTACTATGTTCCCCAACAGAGCGTCCTAAAAGAAGACCGGTATTTCACCACCATGGTTATACCCGAAGCCAAATCCAAGACCGCGGGCGCAAACGTCACCGTGAAAATGAGCCATGGGTACTGGCTTCCCAAGTGGACCAATGCTTCTTCATTACCGACCCATCAAAGCCCAGTCGTGTTGTCATGAGGAGAGGCAAAAGGAAGATCATCGGAATGGATGGAGTCGCCAATGAGCAAGACTTCGACAAGTAAGGCGACCCGAAGATGGAACATGATGATGACGATGAAGTGCCATACACCACAAGAAGAAGCAGGACCACCCTACCTAAAGGATGTCCACTAGTAGAAAACAGGGCTTTAGTCCAGGCCGGGTCAGCCCATTAGTCCCGGTTCAGTCCAGAACCGGGACCAATGTGGGCATTGGTCCCGGTTCGTGAGCCCAGGGGGCCGGCCGGGCCATGTGGGCCATTGGTCCCGGTTGGTGGGATGAACCGGGACCAATGGGCCTCGCTCCTGGCCCACCACCATTGGTCCCGGTTGGTGGCTTGAACCGGGACCAAAGGCTCCCCTTTAGTCCCAGCTCATGTCACCAACCGGGACCAATGAGGTGCCTATATATACCCCTCGCTCGCGAGCAGAGCACCCCAGTGCTCTGTTTTTCTCTGGCCGAGGGGGAGAGGGCTTGGTGGTGCTCTAGCTCACCTCCTATGCACACAAGGTGTTCGATGGAATGCCCGAGCCACACTACTTAAGCTTTCTCCTCTCCAAGCTCGACCTCCAAGCTCCATTTTCCATAATATTTGTCTAGGTTTAGCGGTCCGTCACGCCCCGTCCCCATCTTCACCGCCGTCGATCACCCGCGCCGAGCTCATCGCCGGCACCACCGTGGTGAGCCTCTTGTTCTTATCTTCTTTCTGAAAGGAAAAATATTCTTACTTGTATGTTCACATAGATACTTGTATTATTTTATTACTTTTATTATTGCATCTTATATAGTGCGATGGTTGTGGTATCCGCCCCCGTCGGCCCTCGTCCTGTCTATGATTCGGATGTGGTATATATATTATCTTTATAACTATTGGTTCATTTATTGTTTATGAAAATTATGCCGACCAACGTGACATAGATTTTATTTATGTAGGATGTATGTGAATCGAAAATGTCAACCGACCCTATTGTCGAGAGGTTAAATTTAGTTGAAGAAGAGAACAATTTGTTAAAGGAAAAATAAAAAAATTGAGGAGGAGAAGATGATATTGGAGTTGCATGTTGCGGATGTCGTCGATGATTACAAGATCAAGATGGATGCAATGCGCTTGAAGATTAGAAAGATTAGAAAATATGCCATTCATACCGAGGCTTGGTATCATTATGCCGTTGGATCAATTGTTACCTTGGTTGCGATTATGATCGCATTTGTTTTCGCATTGAAATGTTTTACATAGTTTCAATGTATGGTTTAATTAATTAGATGCTCTGGAGAGCTATATGTTGTTAGATGAGAACTATGTATGCACTTTGGTTTTAATGTGATGATGAACTTCTATTAATTTGGACACTTAATTATATATAATGCACGTAGATGAACCGGCAATGGATGTACGGTGACAGACACACCTACGAGTACATTAAGGGCGTGCATGAGTTTCTCAATGCGGCTGAGGCAAACAAGCAAAATGGTTTTATGTGTTGTCCATGCACTGAATGTGGGAATACGAGGTCTTACTCTAACCGGAAAGTCCTTCACTCCCACCTGCTTTACAAGGGTTTCATGCCACACTATAATGTTTGGACGAGGCACGGAGAAATAGGGGTTATGATGGAAGACGGCGAAGAAGAAGAGTACGATGACAACTATGTGCCCCATGAATACGGTGATGCTGCAACGGGGGGAGCTGGTGAAGATCAAGAGGAACCAGATGATGTGCCCAATGATGCTGCAAAGGGTGAAGCTGCTGAAGATCAAGAGGAACCAGACGATGTGCCCGATGATGATGATCTCCGCCGGGTCATTGTCGATGCAAGGACGCAATGCGAAGTCAAAAGGAGAAGGTGAAGTTCGATCGCATGTTAGAGGATCACAAAAAATGGTTATACCCCAATTGCGAATATGGCAACACAAAGCTCGGTACCATACTGGAATTGCTGCAGTGGAAGGCAGAGAATGATGTGGCTGACAAAGGATTTGAGAAGCTACTGAAAATATTGAAGAAGAAGCTTCCAAAGGATAACGAATTGCCCGACGGTACATACGCAGCAAAGAAGGTCGTATGCCCTCTAGGATTGGAGGTGGAGAAGATACATGCATGCCCTAATGACTGCATCCTCTACCGCGGTGCATACAAGGATCTGAACGCATGCCCAGTATGCGGTGCATTGCGGTATAAGATCAGACGAGATGACCCTGGTGATGTTGACGGCGAGCCCCCCAGGAAGAGGATTCCTGCGAAGGTGATGTGGTATGCTCCTATAATACCACGGTTGAAACGTCTGTTCAGAAACGAAGAGCATGCCAAGTTGATGCGATGGCACAGTGAGAACCGAAAGAAAGATGGGAAGTTGAGAGCACCCGCTGACAGGTCGTAGTGGAGAAAAATCAAGAGAAAGTACTGGGATGAGTTTGCAAAGGACCCAAGGAATGTATGGTTTGCTTTAAGTGCGGATGGCATTAATCCTTTCGGGGAGCAGAGCAGCAATCACATCACCTGGCCCGTGAGTCTATGTATGTATAACCTTCCTCCTTGGATGTGCATGAAGCGGAAGTTCATTATGATGCCAGTTCTCATCCAAGGCCCAAAGCAACCTGGCAATGAAATTGATGTGTACCTAAGGCCATTAGTTGAAGAACTTTTACAGCTGTGGAATGGAAACGGTGTACGTACGTGGGATGAGCACAGACATGAGGAATTTAACCTTAAGGCGTTGCTGTTCGTGACCATCAATGATTGGCACGCTCTCAGTAACCTTTCGGGACAGACAAACAAAGGATACCACGCATGCACGCACTGTTTAGATGACACTGAAAGTATATACCTGGACAAATGCAGGAATAATGTGTACCTGGGCCATCGTCGATTTCTTCCGACCAACCATCAATGTCGAAATAAAGGCAAGCATTTCAAAGGCGAGGCAGATCACCGGAAGAAGCCCGCCATGTGTACCGGTGATCACGTACTTGCTATGGTCAATGATTTACACTACGTAATCTTTGGAAAGGGTCCCGGTGGACTAGCTATTCCGAATGACGCTGAGGGACACGCACCCATGTGGAAGAAGAAATCTATATTTTGGGACCTACCCTACTGGAAAGACCTAGAGATCCGCTCTTCAATCGACGTGATGCACGTGACGAAGAACCTTTGCGTGAACCTGCTAGGCTTCTTGGATGTGTATGGGAAGACAAAAGATACACCTGAGGCACGGTAGGACCTGCAACGTTTGCACGAAAAAGACGGCATGCCTCCAAAGCAGTATAAAGGTCCTGCCAGCTATGCTCTTACGAAAGAAGAGAAAGAAATCTTCTTTGAATGCCTGTTCAGTATGAAGGTCACGACTGGCTTCCTGTCGAATGTAAAGGGAGTAATAAATATGCCAGAGAAAAAGTTTCAGAACCTAAAGTCTCATGACTGCCATGTGATTATGACGCAACTGCTTCCGGTTGCATTGAGGGGGCTTCTACCAGAAAACGTCCGATTAGCCATTGTGAAGCTATGTGCATTCCTCAATGCAATCTCTCAGAAGGTGATCGATCCAGAAATCGTACCAAGGCTAAGGAGTGATGTGGCGCAATGTCTTGTCAGTTTCGAGCTGGTGTTCCCACCATCCTTCTTCAATATCATGACGCACGTCCTTGTTCATCTAGTCGACGAGATTGTCATCCTGGGGCCCGTATTTCTACACAATTGTTCCCCTTTGAGAGGTTCATGGGAGTCCTAAAGAAATATGTCCGTAACCGCGCTAGGCCAGAAGGAAACATCTCCATGGGCCATCAAACAGAGGATGTTATCGGGTTTTGTGTTGACTTCATTCCTGGCCTTAAGAAGATAGGTCTCCCTAAATCGCGGTATGAGGGGAGACTGACTGGAAAAGGCACTCTTGGAAGAGACTCAATAATATGCAGGGACGGATATTCTTGGTCTCAAGCACACTACACAGTTCTACAGAACTCTACCTTGGTGACCCCGTCACTACAAGAAATATGTCAACTTATGACCTTCTGTCAGTGACCTGGAAGAATTTGTCATAAATCTATGACCATTTTAGACCAATTGGTCAAAAGCTGTTCAGGGGGCTCCAAACCCTAAACCATCGCGACCATTTTGGCCAGAAAGGTCGTAATTTCCATACACGAAATGGTCATAAAGCAGATAGCACTAGTCCGCTGCCTTATTTCTAGCTGATCATGACCAATATAGATGGTCATAACCTTGTCAATTGTGGTGGATTGGTATGACTTGGCGCCACCTCATCAGTTTTGCCTATGTGTCATGTCCATGTGTCAATTTTTGCCCTAGGTTGTGAAGCAACCTATATTTCTGTCATTCCGAAAATTCCCAAAAAAATCTCATAAATTCTTTGGGTCATATCTTCGTCAAATATGTAAAAATACTTCCTTGCCTAGTTCAAAATAATTCAACAATATTCATTTTCCTATTCTATTCACAACATCACTTTATGAAGGAAGTGCTATTTATATATTCTTGATTGCCCTCGGAATTCTTGGGCACTCTTTCCTATCCAAATCATTGCCGCATGACAAAATTCAGCTCCATTTTCCTGGCAAATCTTGCTTGGCAAATTTCCAAAGTTTTTGTCCACCTAGAAGCATTGTGAAGGAAGTACCTTTTTTATATATCCAAATGACATGAAATTTATACAGTTCCTTCATATGCCCAAATTATCACCCTCCTTCAAATTGCAGCTCAGGAAAATTAACTATGTGAGCCCAGGTTCAATTTATATTTTATGGCCAAATTGGCACGTTGCAAAGAAAGTGTTATCTAGACCCCTCCTATTAACCTCAAACTCTTTGGGCACTCTTCCATACCCAAATCATTGCCACATGATAATATTCAGCTCCATTTTCCTAGTAAATCTTTCTCAGGAAATTTCCAAAGTTTCTACCTCGAGAGAAGCTTTGTGAAGTAAGTACTATCTAGGCTTACCCAAATGATCTGAAAATCTACCAAGGCATAACCATACCTATGTAACTTACCTACACCAAATTTGAGCTCATTTCATTCATCCAATTTCTCTCACTAGTTTTCCCAAGTTTCTGTCCATAGAAGAGCATTGTGAAGGAAGTACCACTTTGGCATGTCCAAATGGTATCAATTTTCTACGGTGATTTCGAATGCCCAAATAACCATCCTCCACCCAATTTCAGCTCAATCCATTTATTATTTTGAGCCCAGCTTCAACATTCATATTTCTGTCTAGTGTGGTACTTTGCAAAGCAAGTACCACCTAGGATCCTCCTTTTGATCTGAAAATTTGCGAAGACATTCTTCTTAGTAGATGATAATCCTCAGCAAAACCTCACGCCCATTGGCCATGTGCATTTCTCGTACTGCCAATCAAACACTTGGCTGCTAATTCATCTTTGAGCATTGGTCGGTCACCTCATGAGATTCTTCTGTTGTAATTTTCTTCCTAGCACCTACCCGGAGAGTGCCCTACCCGCTAGACATGCCTAGGCCTCCCAAAACGCATGTCAACACGAAGGTCACGCGGTGACCACGCGGCGGGCATGCGAGTTTATGCGCTTTGGAGTTGGGGCCCTGGGCCACATCCAAACCTCGACGTATCGCCACCAAACCATGTATTTATGATTAAATAGATACTTATGTAACTAGAAATGATTTTTTGGAAAAAATAAAGAGCAAACAATAAGGTAGATGCAGTTCAAAATTGACCCGCTTCCTGCTGAATCGGCAGAAATTTGTCTTTTTCACAAGTGATGGATCAAAACTTTTGACACCAAACCATTTTGTCAATTATGCATTAAATATGGCCTAATATTTTATAAAAATGATTTTGTCCAATTTTGCAACAAATATATGCTAGGTCCTTCACAAAAAGAACTCAATTCGGGCACTCGGAAAATGGAAAATGAATTTTCTGTGCAAAGAAAATAAAAAGTCCCTTAGGCAACATTGTTTGCCATTCCAATATGCAGCCTTGTGCATAATATGAGATCATTTGAACAAACTATGCCATGAATGTGGCCATAAGATTGATTATTTGGCTTGAAAGCCATGAATCTTCACGCATGATAGCTCATTTCTGAGAACACTTTTTAAAAATAATTGCCGTATTACAAGTTTATTATTTTTCCTGAAAACTTGGTCACATATAATGACACAATGCGAAGGTTTTCCAAATTTTTGAATTTTTTGAATTTTTTATGCCCGTTTCAAAATGCGGTCAAAACGGCGGGTTTGACCGTTCCTAGCTAGTGGTTGAATCTTGGAAAACTTTTGATGTTTCCTTGATTAAATAGATACTTATGTATCTAGAAATGATTTTTTGAAAAAATAAAGAGCAAACTATGAGGCAGCTGCAGTTCAAATTTGACCCGCTTCCAACTGAATCGGCGGGAATTTGTCTTTTTCACCAGAGGTGGATCAAGGCATTTAACACCCAACCATTTGGTCAATTGTGAATCAGATATGGCCTAGTATTTTATAAAATTGATTTGGTCCAATTTTGCCACAAATATACTGTAGGTCCTTCACAAAAAGAACTCAATTCGGGCACCCGAAAAATGGAAAATGAATTTTCTGTGTAAAGAAAATAAAAAGTCCCTTAGGCAACATTGTTTGCCATTCCAATATGCACCCTTGTGCACAATATGAGATCATTTGAACAAACTATGCCATGAGTGTGGCCATAAGATTGATCATTTGGCTTGAAAGCCATGAATCTTCATGCATGATAGCTCATTTCTGAGAACACTTTTTTAAAATAATTGCCGTATTACAAGTTTGTTATTTTCCCTGGGAACTTGGCCACATATGATGACACAATGCGAAGGTTTCCCAATTTTTTGATTATTTTTGAATTTTTTATGCCCGATTCAAAATGGGGTCAAAACGTCGGGAATGACCGTTCCTAGCTAGTGGTTGAATCTTGGAATTTTTTTGGTGTTTCTATGATTAAATAGATACTTATGTACCTAGAAATGATTTTTGGAAAAAATAAATAGCAAACTATGAGGCAGCTACAGTTCAAATTTGACCCGTTTCCACCTGAATCGGCGGAAATTTGTCTTTTTCACAAGAGGTGGATCAAAACTTTTTACACCCAACCATTTGGTCAATTGTGCATTAAATATGGCCTAGTATTTTAGAAAAATGATTTGGTCCAATTTTTCAACAATTATTTGGTAGGTCCTTCACAAAAAAACCTCCTTTTGGGCACTCGGAAAATGGAAAATGTTTTTTTCGTCCAAAGAAAAAGAAAACTTCCTTAGGCAACATTGTTTGCCATTCCAATATGCACCCTTGTGCACAATATGAGATCATTTGAAGAAACTATGCCATGAACGTGGCCATAAGATTGATCATTTGGCTTGAAAGCCATTGATCTCCACACGTGATAGCTCGTTTCTGAGAACACTTTTTTAAAATAATTGCCGTATTACAAGTTTGTTATTTTTCCTGGGAACTTGGCCACATATGATGTCACAATGCGAAGGTTTCTCAATTTTTTGATTTTTTTTGAATTTTTTATGCCTGTTTCAAAATGCGGTCAAAAGAACGGGAATGACCGTTCCTAGCTAGTGGTTGAATCTTGAAATTTTTTTGGTGTTTCTCTGATTAAATAGATACATATGTACCTAGAAATGATTTTTGGAAAAAATAAAGAGCAAACTATGAGGCAGCCAGCTGAATCGGCGGAAATTTGTCTTTTTCACCAGATGTGGATAAAAACTTTTGAAACCCAACCATTTGGTCAATTATGCATTAAATATGGCCTAGTATTTTATAAAATTGATTTGGTCCAATTTTGCAATAAATATATTGTAGGTCCTTCACAAAATAAACTCATTTCGGGGACTCAAAAATTATTTTTAGTCAACTACGACCAATTTAGATGGTCATAACGTCGTACTACATTCTGATTGGTCTGTGGACGTATCATGCGGATCGTGCATCAAACACCGTTGGATGCTCGCGGATCCAACGACCGTCCTCAACCCTTCCACACCAACCCCGAAACCCTAGATGGTCATTTTGCATCCACCCCCCCCGCCTCCTTTCTTTCCAGTTTCAGATCCATCGATCCCATTCCAGATCCCCCGTCTCCTCGTTGTCTCGCCCGATGGAGAGAGCTCGCCTCCTCCCTTCCAGATCCATCTCCGCCGCCACCTCCCTCCAGCGGAGCTCGCCGTCGTTCATGGCCTCCTCCACGCCCCCTCCTCTCGCCCCTCCCCTTCCCTCACCACCAACCGAACCAACCAGCCCACCACACACCCTCACCTCGTTACCGACGCGCCGCCGCCGTCCCCCACGATCTGGATCCCCATGAACCAGCCGCTGGCAACTGCATCCACTCCGCCGCCGGTGCCACCACCACTCCCCTCCCCTCCCCTTCCTGTCTGGAGATCCCCTCCTCTCCAATCCCACCCGCGCTCCACAGCCAAACCCTACATGCGCGCGCGCCAGGTGCTGCCCCGATCTGTGAGATGTGGCGCAGCCGCGTGTCGCGGGGCCTCCGGGATGCAAAGGCCGCCGCTTCATCCAGGCGCTTCTCCACCACCTCGGTATCCCCTCTTCCTCCTCCTGTGCCCCCAAAACCAGCCCCGCTGCCGAGCACATCTGCATCGGCGCCGGTGACTCCGCCCTCTACCCCGCTGCCGGCTCCCCCCACCATCTGCTCCTCCCCTCCCCTCCCCTCCAGACTGGCTCGACCTAGGCTGGCCGTGTCCTCCAGATCCGTCGGCAAAGGAGGAGGAGGCGCCTCCTCCCACCGCCAGAGCGCCCTCCAACCTTCTCTCCTTCCTTGCGCGCGCCCGGAACCCTAGCCACGGCACTCGAGGAGTGCTGGTGGTGCACCAAGCGTTGCCTCAATAGGGGCATCAGCGGCGGCCCTGACCTCATCCTCGACGACGCCCCGCTTCTCATCCTCCATGGCGTCAAGGCCGACAAGGAGTCCGGCAAGGTCGCCGACCCGGAGTCCACCGACAACCCCGTTGTGCTCGCCATCATCCGCACAAGTACCGCAAGATGGAGGAGAGGCTCGTCGGCGTCTCCGAGGAGACCACCACCGGCGTCAAGCAGATGCAGGAGTCCAGCACTCTCCTATTCCACGCCATCAACGTCACCAAGAGCAAGGTATACTTCCATTCTTCCCATTTTTACAGAGTTTCAGATCTGATGCTGTAGTTCTTGGAAGTTGCTGTAGTTCTTGGTAGTTAGTGGCATCGAGCCCCAGTCTGTTGCTTGTGATTTTGATCGATTCTTTGCAAGACAATCACGTACACAGATGCCTAAGCAGCTTAATTGATTCCGGCTATCTAAACAAGTTACTGTTATCCAAATGATTTTGCCTACGATAAGCTATTATTCACCATTGGTTCAGTAGATGTCTATGTGGTAGAAAATTAAACTACCAGTGATAGTCTGAACCCTGTTTATCTGATCTTTCCAACAAGAGCACTTGCCTTACCAGAGCTATTATTCATTTCCTGTGGTTTGCAAATTGATTGTCACTTACCAAGTAAGCTGTGCATTGCCTTGCGAGGTCACTCTGTTCGGACTGATCAATATGGTGGACAGCCTCTAGTCCAGCAGTGGCCATGAGCGGATCCTCATCTTCACCACCAACCACAAGGACCGGCTCGACCCGGCGCTGCTCCAGCATTGCAGGTGATTTGTTAACACACAACCAGGATGATTCCTATCCTACCAGTGCTGTGCGTATTGCTTCCAAGCTAGTGATGGCAGTCGCAGGTGCAATCCACAAAACACAATTAGGAATGACCAATGGACTAATCTTAAACTGGTAGTAGCTCTGGAAATATCATGAAATAAAATGCTTCTAGTCCTGAGTAATTGAGCATTATAAAACAACATGTCGGACATAATTGCCGTAAGTTGGACGAATGTGGAGTCCAGGATCTCATCCCCCACCACCACCTCAATCTGGAATTTCCTGTAATTACCAGTCACTACCTTCATTGTGCATTTTCCAACAAATGACAAACATTGGCTCTGTGTTGCATCATGTGAATTCCGATTCTGAAATGAACATGTCTTGGTCTACTTAATTATTTGTTTGCAGGTTGCCTGCCTTTGAAGGAATCCGTTCAAGACACTATTGCCCCTACACACCGTGGTCGCGTAGGCGCGCCTCCAGTCCTACATCGCTGTTGACTCCACCTGCTGGTGATCCCTCTCCCAAGGTACTAAATCTGCGTGACTACCCCCCTTTCAATTTTTCTGGTTACCCACACTTACATTAGCTGGATGTGTCAGTCTCAAATTAAGTTATCCACTAAAAGAAACCCTATAAAATCTTCATCACAGACAACACCATAACAGGGCCTCAAGGTTCTGTGCCCCATCAAAGCTCTTTAGTTGTCAACATTTATTCAGTAACAACCAAGCAGCAGTAGTAGAAAAAAGGATCAACATTTCTTTAGAGTTTTACTATCGACGATCGATTGGTTTTCTTTAATTGTCGTTCGATTCAGAGTTCCAATCCTATGTTGTGCTTGCAGGCCGACGCCGACGGTGGTGCTTGTGGTGCCAAGCAAGACTAACTGGATTTGATATGTAAGTGAGATGGATGCATTTTTCCTGTAATTTGGTTGTGACAGGAAAGACTTACTGTATGTGAGGCTTGTGAGCTCGCTTTAGTGTTCTTTCCTGTAATACTGTAAGCGAGATGGATGCATATTTTGGTGCCTGTAGTGTTCTTTCCTGTACTCATGTAGTACCTGGAGTAGTTATGTTCTTTCTAGCATGATCAACATCTTACTCCTGTATTTGTCTTGCCCATAGTACTCCTGTATGAGTAGCTGTATACTCTTGTAGTTTTTCCTGCCTGTAGTGCAGAGATGGAGTAGTTTGTCCTGCCTGTGTGATGTTCTTTCCAGCATCTTAGCTGTGTACTCTAATTACTGGAGTATTCTATAGATTTTTTCAATTAAAACTACTGCAGAGATGTTATTTCCAGCCTCGACATAATTTATTTTCTTTTGTTAATGGTTACTGCTGATGGTGCTGACTTTCCATATATGCTCTCACAATCTAAACTAATTTATAGTTTTACTGAAACTGTAGTTTTATTTTGTGTTCTTATAGTTTTACTTAAACTGTAGTTTGGTCCATCTTTACACCAGCAGTAGTTTTCTGAATTTTTATGCTTGCTATGATGCAGTATGCTTCGACGGGAGCATCTGCGGAGAGGGTCTGGGAGTGGGTCTCGGAGCTGGCTCATCCACTTGGAGGTACGCACCTTGCTAAATCTTGGTGCAACTTATCATGTCCAGAGTCTAGACAGGTTGCTAGATGTGACTTACATATTATATATCTCATGTTAAATTGAAGAGGATTTTGTTGTCATGTGTTTGCGTTGGAATATACTGTTCAGTCAATCTGTAAGGTCCTAGCGGCATCTTTTGCTAAGGAATATACTGTTCTTATATAGTCAATCTATATTTTCTCTCCTGTGATATTAATTATTAGTTTCACCTGCCCTTATGTTTACCACCTTCTTGTTTCCCCATGGTTTCCGGGCGGCCGTTGTTCTCAACTTGTTGTTTGTTGGTTGGTTATTGTCAGGGGCGAGTTCCGCGTGGAGTTCAAGCAGAAGAACCCCAAGAACAAGTCGGTGTCCACCGTAAGTCCCTTCCAACAAAAATCCCACTCCTAAGCATTTTCCAATATGGTTTAATATGCAGACAACAAGAGAGCTAGTGATGCTATGTTAAAATTAATGTGTACTTGTCAATTCTAGCTTATATTTGTGTCTTGCGATCCTGTTCTAATTAATGTGTATACTACAAGCCCTTGTTTTCCTGTCTAAATGCATGCACAAAAGTTCAGTTATCTTTTGAAAAATTGTTCGTGCATTTTTCAGTTTCTCAAATACAAAATAGCGTGCTCCTTTCAGTTCATACATTTTGTTCATAACCATTTTGTTTTATAACATGCAGATGATTACCTTCATTCATGTTTTGACATGAGCTCTGGGACGAAGTTGGAAGAAGCAAGGCATGCAGGATCTAGTCATGCATGCATGCTCTCTTATCCCTCCTGCTCCTAGGGAGATGTAGGACTTTGTTGTAATGTTGCCCTTGGAATTTGGATGTACTCCTGATTTTGCTGAGAATTTGATGTATATGTCCTTGCTAATTGTTATTCAAATGCTGGGAGTTATGTACATATTCTTAGAATAATATTGTTTACTTGAAATGCATTTCTGTACTGGAAAATATATTGGCATTGAATCTGGTTTGTGGAATGGATACCTGACTTATGGGACCCATTTATGAAAATAATTTGAGCAATTTTGAAATTTCTGTCAAGTGGGCCCAATGTGTGAGATGATGACAAGTGGCACCCATTTGATTGGTGGGACCAGCTGTAAAATATAATGGCCCAAACAAAGATCAAAAGAAAACCTGCTGTTAAAAGGGCCATGCAAAGAAATCAAAGGCTGAATTGTTGGGCCAGACCCATGTAGCTAATAAAATCACAGAAAAAAATACATTGAAAAGGCCAAATTGTTAGGCTAGGCCCATGTAGAAAATTGAATTGGACCGGGCTGAATCTTGTGCCACATCAGATTGCCACGCTGGATGCCTACGTGGCCTGGGGAGGTTGCTAGTGACCAAAACACCACAATAGACGTATTTTGGTCATAAACATCTATGACCATTCCAGAAGAAAGGTCGCTATAGTCAGTTTATGACCGCCAGCTTTTGACCTTATGTTTTTGGTCACAAAAAGGTCACAAATTGAAAACAGTGACCATTTAGTGACCAATAGTGCTGGTCACAAGTTGACATATTTCTTGTAGTGCGTATGTCGATGAACACAAGAACAGTCTGCGCTCCAAACACCCGGAGCAGTGCGACGACTGGATTACATGTGAACACATCAGGACTTTCAGCAGTTGGTTGGAAACACGTCTCAGAGGTGACAACACTGTTTGTGATGAGTTGTACTTGTTGTCCAGGGGACCATCTTTGACTGTATTGACTTACAAAGGATACGAGATCGCCCAAGATCAAAAGAGCACCAACCAAAACAACGGTGTCTGCTTTGATGCAGCAACCGAGAGCGGAAAGGACACATATTATGGTTACATAGTGGACATATGGGAACTTAACTACGGACCTGATTTTAAGGTCCCTTTGTTTAAGTGCAAATGTGTCAATTTGTCAGGCGGCGGGGTACAGGTAGACCCACAGTACGGAATGACAACAGTGGATCTGAAAAATCTTGGGTACACTGACGAACCGTTCGTCCTAGCCAATGATGTGGCACATGTTATCTATGTGAAGGACATGTCTACCAAACCGAGAAAAAGAAAAGATAAGGAAGCGAATACATCATACGATGAGCCAAAGCGCCACATAGTTCTTTCAGGAAGAAGGGACATCCTGGGAGTGGACGGCAAGACAGACATGTCTGAAGATTATGAAAAGTTTCATGAAATTCCTCCCTTCAATGTCAAGGCTGACCCAAGCATCCTGATAAACAATGAAGATTATCCATGGTTACGGCGCAATAAGCAACTGACACAAGCGAAGAAAAAGTGAAGACTTTCTCCCGCAACTATTATGATGATACCATGCCAACTTTGTAACACACGAACATGCTACCATTGTCCGTTTTGTACATGCACATGCTATGTGGGTGAAATTATGATACCATGCCAACTTTCAACTTTTTCAGAGTTCATTTGAAATGCTTTCATGTCTTATGGTTCGGCCCTCGTAATACCATGACCATTAGTCCCTGGCCCATGCCAACTTTCAACTTTCTAAAACTAATGGCACTAACAGAAAGTTTATAATTTTGCTCCTCGCCCCTGGCCCATGACCATTAGTCTGCCACAAACCGGGACTAAAGGGTTGGTCCTCGTTGCGGGCAGAGTTTAGTCCCACCTCGCCAACCGAAGGGGGCTCACACCGGTTTATAAGCCCTTCCCACTCTGCCTTGTTGAGCTCCTCTCAAAGTGAAAATAGATGCCCTAATAGAGAAAAGTTTAACCTAAATTCATAGTGAATTTCTCTAAAATTCATAGAAATTTACTAGGAATTTAGGTTGAATTTTCTCTATAAGCGCATCTATTCTCATTTTTTAGTAAGTTAATCACAAACTTGTGATTCAAACAATTTTCCAAGAATTCAAATTTTAACTATTCAAATTTGAAAACTAATGGCACTAACAGAAAGTTTATAATTTTTCTAAAACTAATGGCACTAACACAAAGTTTATAATTTTGCTAACCTAAAAGCAAATAGAATTAAAAATGAAAGCAAAAAACAAAAGAAAATAAATAATGCAAAAAACAAATCAAAAAAACAGGAAAAAAACTATTTTTATAGTAAAGTTAATCACAAAAAAAAAGCAACAGAGAAAACAAAAAAACTAAAAAGTGTTTTCAAATTTGAAAACTAATGGCACTAACAGAAAGTTTATAATTTTTCTAAAACTAAAAGCAAAAAGAATAAAAAATAAAGCAAAAAACAAAAGAAAATAAATAATGCAGAAAACAAAACAAAAAAACTAGAAAAATAGCAACAATAAGTATTTTGTTGTAAGTAGAAACAAAATAAAATATATAAAGCAACAAAGGAAACAAAAAAAACAAAAAAAGTGTTTTCAAATTTGAAAACTAATGGCATTAACAAAAAGTTTATAATTTTTCTAAAACTAAAAGCATAAAGAATTAAAAAATAAAGCAAAAAACAAAAGAAAATAAATAAAGCAACAAAAAAAACAAAAAAAATGCGACCTACTGGGCCCCCATGACGTGAATATGATTAGAAACCCATCCAAGGGCCAGGATTCAGGCCCGCAGGAGGCCCAGTAGGCCCACAAGCATAGCAGTGACAATTAGGCCCGTAAGCCTGCACTGGAGAAGAGCTCGAGGGGTGCGGCCGTGGGGCTTATAAACCACTGCGCACCCCTCTCAACTAGCGAGGTGGGACTAAACTTTCGACGCAGCAGCCGCACAAGGCCTTTGGTTCCGGATGGTGGCACCAACCGGGACTAAAGGGGGCATTGGTCACGGTTGGTGACACGAACCGTGACCAATGCCCCCTTTAGTCCCGGTTGGTTCTACCAACCGGGACCAAAGGCCGCTGCTTCCCGCCCTTTGGGCTGCTGAAAATAGGCCTTTGGTCCCGGTTGGTGGCACCAACCGGGACTAAAGGGGGGCATTGTTCACGGTTTGTGCCACGAACCGTGACCAATGCCTTTGCTATATAACTAGCACTTGTGAAAATTTCCATTCAGTTCGTCTTCCCCACCCAATGCCGCCAGGCTGCCCCTCTGCGCCTCGTCGTCGCCATTGTCGCCCCTGCCTTCGACGCTGTCCCGCGCCGCCCAAACGCTGTCGCCAGCCCGTGCCGCCCCGACTCTGTCGCCGCGCGCCACCCCGCACCGTCGCGGTCAACTCCCCGCGCCGCCCCGACGCCGTCGCCCCCCCGCGTTGCGCCCCTACGCCGTCGCCGCCCCGCGTCGCCACCCCGACGCCATCGCTGCCCCGCCTCTGCCTCGCCGTCGCTGCCCGGCACCGCCGTCGCCTCTTGCTTTGGTCAGGGCCGGCACCGCCCCCCTCTTCCCCCCTATTTTTATTTTTTTGCAAATTCATATATGTTTTTTTCTGATTATATGTATATGTATATGTATAGTATATGTATGTGTGTATATTTATGCAAAAGATAGATTAACAGAAAAAATAGTATTTTTTTCTGTTCATAGATTTTTTCTTGATATTGATTATTGTAAATATGCAAATGTTTGCATATCCATATGAACAATGAATTAGGAAAAACCTTTACTTTTTTTCTAAAATTTCTATTTGAACATTATTTAAAAAAAACAAGCAATACTACTTCATGTATTTTTAAGAAGGAAGAAGAAGAAAAAGAATGAGAGTAAAAAGGAAATAAGAAGAGGAAGAAAGGAGAAGAAGAGGGGAGAGGAAGACGAGGAGAAATAAATAAGAAGAAGAAAAAAGAAGAGGAGAAGAAGAAAGGAATAGAGGAGAAGAAGAGAAAAATAGAATATATATTCTATTTTCTCTTTTCTCCTCTATTCCTTTCTTCTTCTCCTCTTTTTTTTCTTCTTTTTTTTTCTTCGACACATGGGGGGGGGTCGAGAACGTCGGACATTCATGAGAGAGTCGAGGAAGAAGGGGAAGAAGAGGGAGAAGAAGAGGAGAGGAAGAAGAGGAAGTCTTCTCCTCTATTCTTTCTTCTCTTCTTTTTTCTTCTTCTTCCTATATGTATTAGTTTTTTTATTTAGGTTGTTAATTAGTAGATATTAATTTTGTTCATATATGTATGGATGCATGTGATATGTATGTATGTATGTATTGGGTATGTCGTTGTCGATATACCCCCTACCCGATAATTTCGACATGAGGGGGTCGAGAGGGGGTCTAGGGTCGCCGAGGGGTCGAGGGTCGTCGAACATGAGAGGAAGAAGAGGATAAAAAAAGAAGAGGATGAAGAAAAAAGAGAGGAGAAGAAAGAATAGAGGAGTTCTTCTCCTCTATTCTTTCTTCTCCTCTTTTTTTTCTTCTTCTTCCTCTTTATTTTATCGGGAACGAGGGTCGTCGAGGGTCGCTGAGCGGTAGAGGAGAAACCCTAAATAGAAAGTATCGTCGGTGTGAGATACATGTACCGTCGGTGTCGGACACTACATCCACGTCCCACAAGTGGCGCGGGCTTCGACGCCCACGTCACTTGTGGGACGTGGATGTAGTGTCCGACACCGACGGCCACATGTATCTCACACCCACAATACTTGCTATTTAGGGTTTCCTCTACCGTTCGGCGCCCCTGACCCTCGAGGACCCTCGTTTCCGATAAAATAAAGAGGAAGAAGAAGAAAAAAAAAGAGAAGAAGAGAAGAAGAAGAAAAAAAAGAGGAGAAGAAAGATTTCTTCTTATCTTTTTTTATTCTTCTTCCTCTTTATTTTATCGGGAACGAGGGTCGTCGAGGGTCGCCGAGCGGTAGAGGAGAAACCCTAAATAGAAAGTATCGTCGGTGTGAGATACATGTACCGTCAGTGTTGGACACTACATCCACATCCCACAAGTGGCGCGGGCTTCGACGCCCACGCCACTTGTGGGACGTGGATGTAGTGTCCGACAGCGATGGCCACATGTATCTCACACCGACGATACTTTCTATTTAGGGTTTCCTCTACCGCTCGGTGACCCTGACCCTCGACGACCCTCGATCCTGATAAAATAAAGAGGAAGAAGAAGAAAAAAAAGAGAAGAAGAGGAAGAAGAAAAAAAAGAGAAGAAGAACGACGCCCACGTCACTTGTGGGACGTGGATGTAGTGTCCGACACCGACGGCCACATGTATCTCACACCCACGATACTTGCTATTTACGGTTTCCTCTACCGCTCGGTGACCCTCGACGACCCTCGTTCCCGATAAAAAAAAGAGGAAGAAGAAGAAAAAAAGAGGATAAGAAAGAATAGAGGAGCTCCTCTATTCTTTCTTCTCCTCTTTTTTTCTTCTTCTTCCTCTTTTTTTTATCCTTGAAGCGTTGTCGAGGCCACCCCAAACCCTAGAGAAGCAGCGTCGAGGCCACCCCAAACCCTAGAGAAGCAGCGTCGAGGCCACCCCAAACCCTAGAGAAGCAGCATCGAGGCCACTAATTAATATTAGTTCTACGTTTGCCACTAATATATCCATCTGTCATGTTTGAATAATAATTTCCATGTTGTCAATATTTGTAGAAACTATGGACACCGCCCGAGACGAAGTACAAGAAGAGTTTTTGGGGGACATAATCGCACGAGGAAGTGATGCCGTCTGCTCGTTGTTTCTCAACGACACCGATGGTCTGGAAGCAGCTGGCTATGATTATGATGGCTCCGGTGACCTAATGCCTGTGCAAGAAGGAGACCGTGAGGACGGCTCCGGTGACCCAATGCCGGTGCAAGAAGGAGACCGTGATGATGTCTCTGGTGACCGAACCGAGTCCGGCCAAGTATATATATTAGTTAAGCTTCTGCTGAGTAGCTAACTGATGCATTCATTGTTTTGGTATGTACACATATTAATTAAGTCTTTGTTCTTTTTTCTAGGCCTCTGGATCTAGCACAACTTCGGTAAAGAGACGAGGCCCGAAGAAAAAGTTGAGCTCGGATGAAAAGTTTGAGATCATAGTAATCGCGCCCGACGGCCAACCGATTGAACCCCTCCGGACAAAGAGCGCATTTGTTGCTCAGTGCGGGGTTTTGGTTAGGGACAAGATCACGATCAGCATCCAGCAATGGTTTAAGCTGGCTACAGAAGACCCTGAGGCGTCTTATGTCAATGATATGCAGAAAAATGATCTTTGGACTGAGCTGAAGTCAAATTTCACCCTACCGCCAGAGGATAATCTAGAGAAGCCAGTTAAAGAGCAATTAATCAAGTCTTTTGCTCTTAAGAGGATGGCAGAACTATTCAGGAGGTGGAAGAAAGAGCTGAATAAGTTTGTCGAAAATAATGAGACACCAGAATTCAAGGGCAGATATGAGAAGATCAGAGATCACTGGCCCGCATTTGTGGCCCACAAGACATCGGAAAAGAGTAAGAAGATGTCGGCGACAAACAAGCAAAATGCTGCGAAGAAGAAGCATCACCATCGCACGGGGTAAGGTGGCTACCTCGTAGCCCGGCCTAAGTGGGCCAAGACTGAGAATGATCTGGTTGATAAAGGGATCAAACCAGAGACAATGAACTGGCCAGACCGTTGCCGGACTTGGTTCTTTGGGGCTGGCGGAACCTTGGACCCTGTAACAGGGAAGTGCATTTGGACGAATGATCAAATGGACATACCAGTCAGGAAGCTTCAGCAGTATATTGAGGCAACGCAGCAAGGGACGTTCTTTCCAGACAGAGAGAACGACGAGCTCACAATGGCCCTCGGGAATCCTGAGCACCCTGGACGGACACGAGGCATGCCAGGCTCCATTCCGTGGAAGGTTGGGTTTCCGGACGCAGGCTGTTGGCTCTGTTTATCCTACTGAACCCAGCGCAACTTTTCACTGCCGGCCGATTCCAGAAGGATATGCTAGGGTGATGGTGGATGAAATAACGGAGGGATTTGAGGACCTCCATCTTGACCACCCTACCGGTGAAGGGGAGACTAGGCTGGGGTCTGCTCTGAAGACTCCATGCCTATGGCGGAAGGAGCTCATCAACCTTCTGAACTGGACGCCTCCGCCGCCTCCTCCTCCTCCTCCAGCAAGTCAGGGCACTCCGCCTCCTCCACCGCGTCCTCCTCCAGCGAGTCAGGGCACTCTGCCTCCTCCACCGCCTCCTCCTCCGGCGAGTGACGATCAGGGCACTCGACCGGCTCCTTCTTTAGCGCGTTGCGGCACTCCGCCTCCTTCTCCGCCTGCGCCGACGTGCCCGAGCAGCTAGCCTCCTCCTTCTCCGCCTCGTCAGCAAGGGCGGAAGAGACCTGCCGCCGCTCCGGCTGCTCCGACGCATCGTAGTCCTTCTCCTCCGCCTCGTAAGCAAGTAAAGAAGACAACCGCTCCGTCTGCTCTGCTGGCATCTAGCAGTACAGCCAGAGGCGGGAGGAAATACAGATTTGGTCCTTCTCTGAAGACTCCAGAGAAGTTACCATACGAGAGGACCCCGAAGGAGAACGCTGAGATCGTACGAGAAGAAGTGAGGAACTACTTTGAAGGGGTGAAAGCAAAGAAACATCCACCTCCGGAGGAGAAGGTAGATCCGGTGAAAGCGAAGCGCACTCTAGCTGCCCTGACAAAACCACCCAAGTCTCCGCTGAAAGGAAACTATGAGCGCATTATTGGAAAGGAATTTGCCGAAGCGGAGCGGTCGGGAAGTACTGTCAGTGATCAAAGGCTGAAAGAACGACGAGCTGGGAAACAAATTGCCCAGCTCGGTGAACAAGCGAAGCAATCGTGCCCCCCGCTCAAGGTGCCTAGCGACAACATCGCTAATGATCCGAGGATGGTGCCCAGTTATAGCAATCTTGGCGATTACCTGCCCGACGATGTACATTATGATTTCATGGAGCTGCAGATACAAAGATATGAGTACGGGAAGCCTCTCATCAAAGATGAAAGATCTCTATCAACGATGATGCGAAGATTGCATGATTGGTACTTGAAAATCTGCAGAGACTCTGGGGGAGGAGTACTTTGTATGTGAAAGTTAAAAAGGAGCATGACCTCGTTGGAATTGAACTGTTGCCTATTCCATTTGGGGAGTTCTTTCAGTTTTTCAATCAATTGGCCCTCGATAAAACAACGGTCGCCTGCTACTGTATATTATGCAGATTGAAGATCGCCGAATTGAAGAAAAGACAAGTCGGTGATATTGGGTTCATTAACACATATCTCATAGATTCAACTCAGGTTAAATTTCATGTTGTAGATACCAAGGCCAACTTGCTATGATCGTTGGTAATAAATGAAAACAAAGATATAATACTCTTTCCTTACAACTTCAAGTGAGTGTTACTGTCTTGTGCGTATTCAGTTTCCCTTATATATTAGTCAAGGTTATAGTAATGTAATTGATGAGTTCTGCATGCGTGTGCAGTTACCACTATATTCTCCTTTAGATTAAGCTTGAGCAGGGACTAGTAACCGTCTTAGACTCAAGACGAAAAGATCCCCAGGACTATGCAGACATGACTCAAATGCTCGAGAAGTAAGTTAAATCGATCATTACCCACCATATCAGCAACTTTGTTCATTTCCTGATATATCAAGTAATTGTTTTCTTTGTGTGGCAGGGTTTGGAAAAAATTCTCCAAAAGAGCTCTAGGACTCCCGAAGAAGCTGCAATTTAGACACTCGAAAGTAAGTACTATAGTAGCATGTTCCGTGCATCTCCTATTGATTCAAGCGCTAGTTTCATCAATACCATTTGGAATTCTTGCTTATCAGTTTGATTGACCTCTATTTCTTGTAAAGTGGTTGTGGCAGGAACAAGGGAATGATTTCTGTGGATACTACGTTTGCGAGTCCATCCGCCACACGACCTGTAAGCGTGGCTACACTGATGAACAATATGAAGTACGTAAATAACAACATTCACAATTTTATTTTATTACCATCATTTGTGTTGAGTTTCATTCATTCATATATATATGTATTGACCCCCTTCTTCAAAAGAGATGTTTCGGAAGCGGGATAAACTCCTAGCACCAGCTCGCATGCGAGCAATTCAAGTGGAATTGGCGACATTCTTTCTTAACCATGTGATCGCTGAAGACGGAGAATACTATGTGGACCATGAGTCCATATGATTATATTTGTAAGAGATAATTATTGTATATATGTAGCCGGTAGTGTCGGATAGATATACGAGAACTTGTTGTTCGACCAATCTCTCGGAGAAGGAGAGGTGGTCGATATCACTTCTCTCTGTATGCATATATGTTCATGACGATCTTCTGTTTCCTTCGTTTGCTTACTAGTTAGCTAGCGTATCTAGTCCTCTCTATACGTATGTACAATACGTAGCGTCGACCAAGCACGGACATAAGAGAGGACACTTCTCTCTATTAATTATAGATAGCTAACACAATATATGAAACACCTAAATTAACCCCCCAAAACCCCCAACCCCCCCCCCCTTTCAAAAAAACAAAAACCCCAGCCACAGAAATGCTAATGCGTGGATGCCTATTGGTCCCGGTTGGTGCCACCAACCGGGACCAAAGGGTCTCCTGCCTGGGCTCCGCGCACAGGCCACGTGGAGGCCCATCAGTCCCGGTTCTGGATTGAACTGGGACTAAAGGGACAGGGCATTAGTACCGACCCTTTAGTCCCGGTTCAGGAACCGGGACAAAAGGCCCTTATGAACCGGGACAACAGGCCCTTTTTCTACCAGTGGTCCGTTCAACAGAAGTACTCCATTTGCGAAAAAGAAGGGCAAGAAGATTGTGAAAAGATAGCTAGCTAAGATCGATTGTATTTAAATTGTAGTCTTCATTTCTCGATTGTATTTCATGGGCACTTTTTGAACTCATGAATATTTTTAAATTTCATGGGCACTTTTTGAATTCATGAATATTTTTCAAATTTGATGATATTTTTTCATATTCAATATGAAAAAAATATTGAATATTCATGAGGACACTTGATCTCGATCCCCCTCCATCTCGATCGCTATCCCCCCTCGCCAGATACCCCTCGCCGCCGAGCACCCCCCGAACTCTCCCCCGCTCCACCGCCGCCGCCGACCCCCCGCACCCTCCCCTGCTCCACTGCCGCCGACGACCCACCGCACCCTCCCCCGCTCCACCGCCGCCGACGACCCACCGCACCCTCCCCCGCTCCATCACCGCCGAGGACACCCCCGCACCCTCCCCCGCTCCACCGCCGCCGACGACCCACCACACCCTCCCCCGCTCCACTGCCACCGCCGACCCCCCGCACCCTTCCTCGCTCCACCGCCGCCAACGACCCCCCGCACCCTCCCCCGCTCCACCGTCACAAATGAATGCAACTAAAAATCCAAAAAAACAAATTTGATTATATTTTCAAATAACAAATTTGATGATATTTTCAAATAACAAATTTGATGATATTTTTTTATATTCATAAATATTTTCAAATAACAAATTTGATGATATTTTTAAAAAATTATTACTGTTTTTATAAAAAATTATTACTGTTTCATATTCATATTCATTTTCTAAAAAATTATTAGATGCAACAAAAATTAATAATAAAAAAATTACTTATGGCGCACCGCTGGCTGGTGCGCCATTGCTATATAAAAAAAGATTACTTATGGCGCACCGCTCGGGGGTGCGCCATTGCTATCAAAAAAACATTCTAATGGCGCACCGCCAGGGGGTGCGCCATTAGTAATCTCCCCCTAGCTAATTCGCCCAATCCCTTCGTCCCTCCCTCGCCAGATCCACTTCCCCCCTCACTTCACACCCGCTCCGACGACCCCCGCGCCCCGCCTCGCCGTCTCGGTCCTCGCCGCCAACGGCCTGCCGCCATGACTGCCAGCCCGACCCACTGCGCTGACCCACTGCGCCGTCGCCCGGTCTCCTCCGCCCATAAGCCCCCTCCTCCTCCGCCCGTCCATCACCTTCGGCCTCCTGCCCCTAACTGACTCGACTCCCCTGGCCTCCGCATAGAGCACAGGGCCCGCTGCTACGCCGCCATCGCCCTCGTCCTTGACCGCCTCTCCCCTCCTCTAAAGAAGGAGCACGAGGCCCGCTGCTATGCCGCCATCGCCGTCGTCCTGCCTAATATGATGCGCAATTTGGAGGAGAAGGGGACGCACCCTCGTCCTTAGCCCACTATCGACGCACCCTCGTCCTCCACTCCTCCACGGCGAGCCATCCTCTCTCTTCCAACTCCCTGTTCTGAATTTGTATTGCAAGTCTGAATTTGTACTGCCAAGTCTGAAACTTTCATCGTTATTCTTAAGTCTGAAGTTAGCTGAACACTTAACTGAAACATTTCTGTCAAACTAAAGCAAGAAAACACTTAACTGAATTTGCAATGACATGCTCTTTCACCAATGTGAAAAAATGAGGGTAAGAACTAACAATGAGCATAACTGAATTTTTGGTCTAACACCAAGATCTCCTACTCCTGACCAATTGAACGAAACCCACTATTGACTGTACCAATTGAACAAAGCTGCAGGGTACATTATGTTAAAGATTTCCTACTTTAGTGATTTTTAGGAAGAGCACTTAAAAAATTTAGTCAACATTGATTTATGAGGGAGTAGAATTTTTGACAAAAATGCTAGTGCTGTTTGTCTGTGCCTTCCAAGCCTACAAAGAGGTAGTACTACAAAGAGCATGGGCCGTAGTATTTTTTTAGAGCATATTTGCTGGATGTATGTTCAGAAACGTGTTAACAGGTGTATTATTTACAGTAGTAGTTGTAGATGGTTTCTCTTGTCTTAACTGAATAATCATGTATTACATAGTGTTCTTGTTTTTCTTCATAGTTTGCAGCATTTTCAGATGTACACTGTTTTCCTATGTCTCAAAATGTTCCTAATTTGATATTTGAAAGTAAGTGTGTGGTTTAAAATTTTGATCTGATTATGGCATCTAGAATTATGTCAGTTTTGTTTTGTAATTAGAAGACCAAAGTGTGTTACCCACCTGGGATCTTAACTGTTAATTTTGTAATATTCTTTATATTGAAATCGAACATGATGGTGCTACTTGATATTTTTGAGACATGGCATTTCCCATGACTGAATCAGCAACAAGGGGAGTTGATTCCATTTCTTGGTTTCTGTAAGAATTTAATGGACCTAGGCCTAGTTAAGTATAGGCTTGGGCTTGTGGTTGAATGCTACCGTTGTACTAGCCATGTATTTTCAAAATTGAGCTAAAGATTTGGGGTAGTATTTCTAATTTTAGAGCACCTTTGCTGGATGTATTTTACAGCAGCTGTTGGAATCAAAACAATGCTTGTGGGTTGTCCTGTTAAGTTGAGTGAGTCATTAGAGGGCAGATAGAGTCACCCACACCAATTAATGTTTATGAAGAAGAAGAAGAATAAACCTGCTGTTGCTGCTCTTATGCCTGTATTCACTGCTGCTGCTGCTGTACTTGTGATGATGTTGTACTTGTGATGATGCTACTTGTGATCTTCTGAAATAACCCATTGGCGACTTCATTACGCGGGGATAATGATTTTGCAGGTACCCCGAGAGGCCCTTGAGTTTGCAGGAATGTCGATTAACTTCCGTTCCGGCAAATTTGGGTACTCCATATGTCCTATTTTCAGCAAAGGTCATGCTGAAATTTTCCGTGAATTTTAGCATGACTGTGCTAAAAATAGGACATATAGGGTACTTGCGACTAATGCATGGGACGGGGTATCTTAGTACTTAATTAAGTACGATCAACTGCCTCAGCGTCAACCTAGCTAGGGTGCCTCGACATCGATAAATCCTAAATGATGAAAACTTAACTTAGCATTTAGGGTGCCTTAGCGTCGACAAACCCTAAATTATAAAACCATGGCTTTTAGAGTGCCTCGGTGTCGATAAAAACCTAAATGATGAAAGCTTAGGCTTTTAGGGTGCCTCGGCGTCGACAAACCCTAAATGATAAAAGCTTAGGTTTTAGGATGCCTCGGTGTCGACAAACCCTAAATGATGAGACCATGATCTTGTTCCTTGACAATAACCAACTTTTTGATCAACTTTTTCCTATTTAGAGCGAAACATGGCCCACAACGATGAGGCCGGCGGTTCGGGCAAGCAATTATGGGAGCTGTCCCAGGAGATGGAGGAAGAACCTCACCGCTATGTGGACGCCGCGGAAGACACCGATCCTGACTACACAACCCCTAGTGGCGTCGGGGATGACACCACTGATGGTGCCGCCGAGGATGCCACCACTGATGATGGCAGCGCACACACAGATGGCACCCAACCGAAGAGGCAATAGAAGAACCGGTGCCCGAACGTGCTCCGCACCGTCAAGGAGGAATTTACTCAAGTGAACTCCGACGGGCATCCAACGACGCCCAAAGAATTAGTCAAGGGGTACTCGCTTCTGCTCGGGTGCATTCTCCGGAGCACCGTCTCGATCAACACCGAGAACCTAAGGCATAAGGACCGAGGGACTTTGCGCAACCTCCTCTTCACAAAGCTGCACGAATGATACAAGTTCCCCGCTGACTTTGCAAACACACGCCTCTCAGGGAATAAAGTGAATAGTGCCAGCCCTGTCTACTTGGAGAAGCGCGGTGAAGAGAATGATTGACAAAGGTGATAGTTATGAGAAGATCAAGGCAAAAAATCCTTTGATCAGCGAAGATGACTACAAGGAGTTCAAGATCAAGTGCGAGAGTAGAGCAACCTCCGAATCAAGTCAGCGGGGGAAAGAAATGCGGGAGTTGAACTTAGGGGAACACAAACTCGGTCCTGGCGGTTACAAAGTGGCGGAGCCTATATGGTACAAGGGGGACGCGGAGCGTGCCGAGCAAGGCCTACCGCCCCACTTCGAGAAATACCGTGACAAGCAGACCAGGAACTATGTCAGGGCCCAGTACAAGGAGGACCCGGTAACAAAGGAGCTTACCATGGATCCGAAGACCAGGGCACTTGAGCTTGTTCTGGTAAGGAATACACCCCCGCGTAATTAGCTCCATATGGTTGCATGCTAATTAATGAAGCCAAATTTCTAAATGGTTCACATTCCTTCTGCAGGAGACTGAAAGCAGAAGTGCGGGGTCGTCTCAGAGCACCCCTTGGGACAGCACTCTAAATAGGGCGTTGAACGTAATGAAAAACAAGGATAAGCTCAGTAAGCCGTCGTCAGCTAGTCGTGTGGCCGACAAAGGCTTGTCCATAAAATGGTCGTCATACTATAACACTGGTGGGCGAAAGGAGAGAAAGACCAGCTCGGAAAGCCAGTCGCGCGAGGTTCAAGAACTCACGGCACAAGTGGCGCAGATTCTGGAGATTGTCCAAGAGCAAGTGCAACAACAACTGGGATCGACACTCACCGCCATTGTGCCTACCTTGATTCAGGGGCTGATGACGTGGATTGTGGGCGGCCAAAGGGGGCCACCCTCGGTTCCCAGCTTCACGGCCAACAAATCGCACAACGCGCAGGCGGCGCCATTGGTGTCTCTCGCGGAGGCAGTATTGGTGTCTCCGACGCCGGGACGGGCATTGGAGCTTAATGCACCCGGGTGTATGCCGGCCGGCACCTCGGCAGCAAGCGGCCCCTCTGTCAGTTGCACTCCCGCCGTTGGCGGTGCCTCGACATTAGCCGAGTTTGACGCCATCACGGTAACTAATTAAGCCTCTCGGCCGATGACTTCATCTCCTTGCCTTTGACTGGGCATCCCTGACGCCCTAAATGTTTTCGCAAGGTGTCGCCGACGTTCCACGCAGTCTCCTACACTTCGTGGGTGGCGATTTGATCGATGTCGCCATGGGCAGAATCGTTCAACCGGCAACCCACGTGTTCCACGGTAATCCGATGCCACCCACCGTGTATAGGGTTGAACTGGTTCGGGTGCTGCCAGGCTGCGACGAGTTGTTACCTCCGATTCGACCTGTTGGGGTCAACAAAGATGATGTGATGACCCTCAGCGCCTGCGTAAGCTGGCCCCTGCTTTGGCCGAAGAACCAGATTCGTTTGGGGGCGAGGGACACCACCCCACAGACAACACCGCCAGTCGTGCTGGCGCTAAGCCATGGCAAGACCGCCGCAACGCTACCAGACATGTCGGACATCCCTATGGCACAGGATCCGAACATGCATATGGCACAGGATCCGGACGACAACGACAATGACGACGGTACATTTACCAACGTCGATAAGTACTTTGCCGAACATGGGTATGGTGACGAATTCTTCAGGCCTCCTTCTCAAGAACCCAACCTTGAAAAAGACGACCGTGATCATGCTGGTACCGCGGAGAAAGAAAATTGCAACAGGCGTCGTCTGGTGTTCAGTTCTCAGGAGACGCCTCCAGCTGTCGCCTTCGCCGAGCCTCAGATAGCCGAGGTGCGAAATATTATCAGCCCCAACACACTCAAGAAAGCGGTCTGTGAACAGAACTCGATCCCATTATAGCAGAAGAAGAAGGGACAGAAAAGAAAGAGTAACAAGGGTGCCAGCCAGCCGGCACCAAGTATGATCCGTGCTCAGGACGGTCCACCTTCACCTAAGGATATCTCGAGGAGGGTGCATGTGGTGGGTAGGTTGATGCTACCGACTAATCTGCTCAATGCTGCAACCGGTGCTATGCGGAGTCTGCATGAGAGTGTTCTTTCTTTGGAGAAGCGACGTCTCTCTGAGAATGATGTGGCATACCCAGTTTTCGTGGCCAAGGTGCCAGAGGGCAAGGGCTTTGTGGATAACGCCATCGGGGGTACGATCGTCCTGCGGTTTGATGACATCTTTGCTATGTATAACCTTCATCCGATGCACTACACCTTCGTTCGGCTATTTTCGCTGAGTATGGAGATGCGGATCATTAGAGACAAGCCCCCGAACATCGTGATAGTCGACCCCTTCTACATGCGTGCCAAGATCTTGGGCAGCGCTGGGGACCGGCAAGTCGCGAGTTCTTACCTCGAAGGCGTCATTCTGGCAAACCCAGATAAGGATAACTTCCTCGTGCCTTACTTTCCCGAGTAAGTCATCCCCTCACCGCACCGTAACATATGATTTCTTAGATTTCGATCGTTCTTTTTTTTTCTAACATTCCGTGTTTTGTGCAGTGACACACATTGCACACTCATCCTCTTAAGCCGAAATATTCCATGGCCACGTATTTAGACTCGGATCGTCAGTCGAAGAAAGACTACACACATATCAAGAAAGTTCTTGATGATGTTCTCCCCGGCTATGCCAGATCTGGAGGCACCTTCACCAGGCCAGTTCGTAGGTACGGCAAGCACGTGCTCGCCCACACTACGGCATTCCCCTATGTCAAGTAGCCGCCTGACGGTCATAAGGATGCCTACTACGCCCTCCATCACATGCGGGCGATCGTACGGGACCATAATCACCTTCTGCTGCCAAATAATCTCAAAGATTGGGCCGCAAGATTGTCGGCAATCCAGGACGCAGACATCAGACAAGAATTCTTTCGCATATAGTCAGAGTTTGCGGAAATCATCCATCAAGATGTCCTTCGTACCTCGGGGCAGTTCTACCTCAGATATCAACTGTCCAACAGTGAGATAGACACAACGCTACAAATGCAGGCTGACAACGCCCGCGATTTCATGACCATCACGAGAGACGGCGGCTTCATCCATGCTCCGGTCCCTGAGTCAAGTCGAAAGTAGCGATGCTATGTGTGGTTCTGAAACATCGATTGGCTCATGTTGTAATTAAACTTTAATTGACTTGTATGTCTCTTTGGTTTGGACAGTCGTTCAACTTATATGGAATCGATGCTATTTATTAGTAGGACCATGAATCGTGCTATTAATGTGTTGCTTTTCTCTTCCGATCCTTTTGTTGCATACTTATATATTGCTTATGTATTGTCTGTGAACTGTTACTAACGTTTTGTTTGGCTAGTGCATAGAGATGCTGTCGTACGTCGTGTACAAGGGTAAGGTTCCCAGAGTCTACGATGACTGGGAGGAGTGTCGGAGACAGGTTCACCTTTTTAGCGGTAACAGTTACAAAGGGTACACCACTAGGGCGGAGGCGGAAGTTAGATACGTGCGCTATCTAGCGGGAGAGAAGAGGGAGCGTTGGAGGAACCGGATGAAGACCAGTTTCATCATGATGATGCTCATCGTGATGACCGCAGCTCTCTTCTATGTGATGGTAGTTTAGATGATCGATATCGACTTGTAATGTGAAGACAAACTCGTTACTCGCGGTTTCGAGACTTGTAATGTTCTAACTTTGTTCAGTATTTTAAATTCGGAGACTAATATGACGAATTATATTCGGAGACTAATCTTCTATTGTATTCGATAAATCTGCTGTTTATATGTTGTGCTCTCTATATTATGTGCAGTAATATGTTTCATAACATGTGCAAATATCAAAAAAGAAAAAAAAATAATACCTAATATTCATACTAGTGGCGCACCACTCAGCACACTAATGTCGCACTGCAAAAAGGACTCTAATGGCGCATCATCCACTAGTGCGCCATTAGTATGCCAAAGCACATGGGTAAATATGGCCCCCTGGGAGGCATACTAATGGCGCACCGTGGGCTATACTAATGGTGCACTGCATGGTGCGCCATTAGTATACCAGATACTAATGGCGCACCACAGGTGCGCCATTACAAAAAAAATACTAATGGCGTGATACTAGTGGCGCACCTGTAGTGCGCCACTAGTAGGCCTTTTCCTAGTAGTGCTAACAACAAAATCATGCATATTATGATTCATTTCATCAAGCAATTCTCTTTGTGATTTAGCAACTTGTTCTAATTGAGTTTGAACCATAGAAGCATGTTTTCCAACACCTCTAACATCATTTGATATTCTAAATAACAAGTCACTCAAGCGAGCAATCATATCAGAATTATATTTCAATTGTTTCGTAACATTTGCATTGAAGTGATCTTGTTTCCTAATGTACTTTTGAAACTCATAAAGGCATTGACTAGGATGCATATTGTGAGGATTATCATTTTCATTAAACTTCATAAGAGAATTTACCTCTACCACCTTAGGTAGTGGTGGTGTATTAAGCCCATGTATTTCTTCAATAGGAGGTAAAATTTTAACATCCTCAGCTTTAATACCTTTTTCCTTCATAGATTTCTTTGCCTCTTGCATATCTTCAGGACTGAGATATAATATACCCCTCTTCTTCAGAGTGGGTTTACGCGGTGGTTCAGGAATAGTCCAATCATCAGAATTTTTCAATATGTTATTCAATATTTCTTCAGCTTGAGCAATAGTTCGTTCCCTAAAAACACAACCAGCACAACTATCTAGGAAGTCCCTAGAAGCATCGGTTAGTCCATTATAGAAGATATCAAGTATTTCATTTTTCTTAAGAAGATGATCAGGAAAAGCATTAAGTAATTGGCAAAGCCTCCCCCAAGCTTGTGGGAGACTCTCTTCTTTAGTTTGCACAAAGTTAAATATTTCTTGTAAGGCAGCTTGTTTCATATGAGTAGGAAAATATTTTTCAGAGAAGTAATAAATCATATCCTGGGGACTATGCACACAACCAGGAGTAAGAGTATTGTACCAAGCTTTAGCATCACCCTTAAATGAGACAGGAAATAATTTGAGAATAAAGTAATAGCGAGTTTTCTCATCATGAGTGAAAAGGGTCGCTATGTCATTCAACTTAGTAAGATGTGCCACAACAGTTTCAGTTTCATAACCATGGAAAGGATCAGATTCAACCAAAGTAATTAACTCTGGGTCGACAGAGAATTCATAATCCTTATCATCAATACATATAGGTGAAGTAGCAAACTTAGGATCACACTTCATTCTAGCATTCAGATATTTTTCTTTATACTTGTGTAGTAATTTCTCTAGATCATCTCTATCATTACAAGCAAGAATATCTCTAGTTGCTTCTTCACTAATAACATAACCTTCCGGTACCTTAGGCATTTCATATCCAGGAAGGCTAGTTCTAGGAGGTGTTTCAGTTTCAAGCTCATCATCAGATTCAACAACATCATGTTGTATAACTCTAGCAATTTGTTTATCAAGAAATTCACCAAGTGGCACATCAACATTATCAAGAAAGGTACTAGCATCATCATAAGCATCATTCATAGTAGAAGTAGCATCATCAATAACTTGCGACATATTAGAATTAATAGCATGTGGTGGTGTTGTCATAACAGAAGGTGAATCTAAAGCAGAACTGGATGGTAGTTCCTTACCTCCCCTCATCCTTGAGGGAAATATCTTAGTGTTAGGATCCTTCAGATTCTTCATAGTGATAATATGATAATAATCCCCAATGACTCAACAAATATAGCTATGCTCCCCGGAAATGGCGCCAACAAAAGGTCTTGATAACCCACAAGTATAGTGGATCGCAACAATTTTCGAAGGTAGAGTATTCAAGCCAAATTTATAGATTCGACACAAGGGGAGCCAAAGAATATTTCAAGGTATTAGCAGCTGAGTTGTCAATTCAACCACACCTGGAGATTAATTATCTGCAGCAAAGTGATCAGTAGCAAAGTAGTTTGATAGTTTTTATAGTAGTGACAACAGTAACGGTAGCAGTAACATTGATAGCAGTAATTTGTAGCAAGTGTAACAGTGATGATAGCAATAGTAACCCATCAAGATCAATAAGGATAAATTCATAGGCATTGGATCAGTGACTTGTTGGATGATATTCATCATGAGACAATTATAACCTAGGGCGATACGGCTCTAGCTCCAGTTATCGATATAATGTAGGCATGTATTCCGTAAATAGTCATACGTGCTTTATGAAAAGAACTTGCATGACATCTTTTGTCCTACCCTCCTGTGGCAGCGGGGTCCATATTGGAAACTAAGGGATATTAAGGCCTCCTTTTAATAGAGAACTGGAACAAAGCATTAACACAGAGTGAATACATGAAGTCCTCAAACTACGTTCATCACCGGGAGTGGGCCCGGTTGTTGTCACTCCGGGGTTGCCGGATTATAACCGTAGTAGGTTACTATAACTTGCAAGATCGGATCTAAAACATGGATATAATGATGAATTCATAAACGGCTCAGATCTGAAATCATGGCACCCGAGCCCAAAGTGACAAGCATTAAGCATATGAAAGTCATAGCAACATCAATCTAAGAACATAGTGGATACTAGGGATCGAGCCCTAACAAAACTAACTCGATTACATGATGAATCTCATCCAACTCCTCAGCGACCAGCGAGCCTATGAAGGAATTACTCACTCCTGGTGGGGAGCATCATGGAATTGGCGATGGAGAAGGGTTGGTGATGACAAAGAACAAAGATCCCCCTCTCCGGAGCCCCAAACGGACTCCAGATCTGCCCTCCCGAGGAAGAACAGGGCTTGGCGGCGGCTCCGTCTCGTGGATTGTGGACTCCAGATTATAATTCTTTCTCCCTGACTTTTTTTCTGGAATAATGTGATTTTATAGTATCAGGGGGTCATAGTGGGGCCACTAGGTGGGTACAACCAACCTGGGCGTGCTAGGAGAGGGGGGCACGCCCTGGTGGGTTGTGCCCACCCAAGGGCCCCTCTCTGGTGAGTCTTGGCTCCAGAAATTCTTATTATTGGTATAAAAAATCCTCGCAAAGTTTCGTTCCATTCCGAGAACTTTTATTTCTGCACAAAACAACACCATGGTAGTTCTGCTAAAAATAGCATCAGTCCAGGGTTAGTTTCATTCAAATCATGCAAATTATAGTCCAAAACAATAGGAAAAGCGTGAGAAAAAGTAGATACGTTGGAGACATATCAGACGTCGACGACCAAATCTCCTCCAGGCGACGGGCAAAACTCCTACTAAAGTGCGGGCGTGGTGGCAGCCATGTCAAGACGTGGTTTGGTATGGACGGCCGGGGGGGTGAGCATTGAGGAGGTGGACGGAGAATACTGTGGCACCGGCGATGAGGTGGGGCGGGGGAGAGCGGTGGAGGCGTTGGAGGTGAATGGAGTGCTAGTGTCCCCGACAGGTGGGCCACAGGGAGGACAAGGGCGTGCGTTCAACCCGTCCACGCGATGTCTGTTTCACCCCAAACTCGGTGCAAGTTGGGCAGGGAATGGGTCAAAAACGGATGACATCTGGACTTGTTCGTTTGGGGCCATGCGTTGGGCCGCGCTATTCGTCTGTTCTACCCTAAACGGACGCACCCGGACGGGATGGGGTCACGCGCTGGAGTTGGCCTTACCCGGGGTAGGGAGAGATAAAGGCAATGCTCGGGCCGAAGCTCCTCCTCGTTCGCCAGCCCTCGAACAAGTATGAGAACGGGGTGGTGTCACCAGCAACAACCACGCTGTTCACCTGCATGTCCCTACTCACGGTCTTCTCCATGGTCCGCGCGCTGTCTTGGGCGGTGTCGTCACGGGTTATGTTCCCGGCCCCGGCGTCCGTGATGCCGCGGGTCATGAGCAATGTGCTCCCGTGCTGCCCCAGCATCCCCGATGCGGCGGTAGGCCCGACGTGGTGTAGGAAAGGGGAAGGTGATGGGGAGCCGTCATAGGAGGCGAGGACGGGCCCGATGTGGCACGCCATGGAGCTCGGCGCCAAAAGCGCGGAGGCGTAGCGGCCTCTGTTCATGGTCCACAAGACCGCCAACACCACGCTGCACCAGGTTATGCAACATGGTGTGAGGGCCAGGTGAAGGAGTCCATTCCCCGTGACGACGTGCCCGCCGACGCTCGGCGCAGGAGGAAGATGGTGTCGACGCGGTGGGGTGTCCCCAAAGCCTCCCTCACGCAGGAGCTGCACGACCCGGAGCACCTCTTCACCCAACATTTCGTCACCAATGACCATGTGCTCACCCAAGCGGACGGCCTCATGGTCAACTCCTTCAACGCCTTGGATCCGGACGCCATGGCGGCGCTGCATGACCATGAGCCCTTCTTGCCGGTGGCCTCACGGAGCCGTTCTGGATCTGCCATGGCTTCAGCCGCCTCCACGCCCGGTGCAATGGTGAAGCTCACCTGCTTTTCTCCCATGCACAGAAGGTGTTCGAGGAAATGCCAAAACAAAGAGAGGATGAGGAAGAAGAAGGTTGATGTGGGCCCTTCTTGACATAACAGTCAAAATAAATGGCTTTGACTTCCCTGCCACATCAGCCCTGACGGATGGGTTTCGCTTGTCATAAACGTGTTTAAAACAACTAAAATGGCCATAAAAAAAGTTGGTAGTTCGTCCCTAAAAACTACAACTTTTTGTAATTTGTCCCTAAAAACTACAACTTTTTAGGGTAGTTTTCGGTCAAAATTTTGAAAGTGGTAGTTCTGTGGGACGATCACCCCAAAACTAGTAGTTTTTTGTCTAATACTCCCACAACTATGCTGTCAACAATGAGGAGGAGGAGGAGCAGGATGTGGCCGTACGGGCGAAGGAAGATCACCAAGCTGAAATGACGACCAGGAAGCTGAGGAGTTGGAGGCCATCACCAACAAGATTAATGAGGAGTCACAGATTGTTCGGGAGGTCCTTCGCATCAAGGAGCTCCTCTTGCATAAGCAACATCATGTATCTAGTTTTATCTGGGCAGTTATTTCATTGTTGAAGTTGTTAGTTGTCAACTCTAGGTAGCACTTAACGTTGATCTGAACTAAAACACAAGTGGTGTCTTGCTGTCAGAAGCTAATCTATTCGACTCACCGAGAAGGCTGCAGTTGATGCAATTGTCCGTCTCCATGCTTAAGGTACATACTATTGCTAGTGCATATGAGATATCTGGTATGTTTGTTTTATTGCTAGTTGGTTTGCTTATCTTTGGTGTTGTTAATCATACGCTACTGAGATTGGGAGGGTTGTTAATGTCCTTTGGAAGCACAACTCGCAACAGATTCGCCACCTCGTGCAGACTCTCATTCATTACGCTTCATGAACTTTTAACTAGTTCAACTATAGAGCTACTTTATGCTTCAATTTGATGAGTTCAATGAGGCAAATTACTTGTCTAGTGTACTGAACTTGATTAGTGCCAGTCCATCTGCACTGCTATACATAATCATCATTTACCTTGCTTATCATCGCAAAGGAAAATGAGAAAAGTACATTGGTTGTTAGCACGATTCTGTTGACGCTCAAAAATGGCACAATCATAGAGAGTAGCTTTAAGTTATATCAAGACTAATTTAAACTTATGATTGGAGGTCACCTCCGGATGGATTTCTTTAAGAAGATCGAGATGGATATGAACATGGTCTAAAACAGAGCTCTTATGCAATAGTTATGAAAAGTTCAGAGATGCTCATGTTGACACTAGATTAAAGAATGGCATGAAACTCAATTAATATGGCCTCTGATAGAAAACGTTTCAACACGAAAATTGTGCGTCTCGTCGAAATGGTTGATTTACATATAAAGATTGTTCCAATCTGATTTTGTATGCAAAATTTAAAACCATCGGAATGCAGCACTGCCGGGTGGCAAAATATGGCGCGCCCCACCAGACACGTGTCTGATGGGCAGCGCCACCAATCGGCTGTTTTTGCGTGAGAGATTCGGCCCTCAAGATGGCTTCGAATCGTAAAATTTCAAGACGAAAGTTGTTCATCTCGTCGAAACGGTCAAATTTGATTTTGAGCTCATTTTCATCCGAAGTCGTTTGTGGCCTGTGGGACCTAAAAACCGAAATGATGTTCCAGACTTAACTAAATCCGAGTTTGGTTAAGTTTGGGAAGATTTGGACATGATTTGGAGGTTGGAAATATTCCCTATAGGCAATAATAGAATGGTTATTATTATATTTCCTTGTTCATGATAATTGTCTATTGTTCATGTTATAATTGTGTTATCCGGAAATCATAATACATGTGTGAATACATAGACCACAACATGTCCCTAGTGAGCCTCTAGTTGACTAGCTCGTTGATCAATAGATGGTTACGGTTTCCTAACCATGGACATAGGATGTCACCGATAATAGGATCACATCATTAGGATAATGATGTGATGGACAAGACCCAATCCTAAGCATAGCACAAGATCGTGTAGTTCGTCTGCTAAAGCTTTTCTAATGTCGAGTATCCTTTCCTTAGACCATGAGATTATGCAACTCTCGGATACCGTAAGGGTACTTTGGGTGTGCCAATCGTCATAAATGGATGGCTATGAAGGTACACTACGGGTATCCCCGAAAGTATCTGTTGGGTTGGCACGAATCGAGACTGGGATTTGTCACTCCGTATGACGGAGAGGTATCTCTGGGCCCACTCGGTAGGACATCATCATAATGAGTTCAATGTGATCAAGGAGTTGTTCACGGGATGATGTGTTACAGGAATGAGTAAAGAGACTTGCCCTAACGAGATTGAACAAGGTATCGGTATACCGACAATCGAATCTCGGGAAAGTATCGTACTGATAGACAAAGGGAATTGTATACAGGATTGATTGAATCCTCGACATCGTGGGTCATCCGATGAGATTATCGTGGAGCATGTGGGAGCCAACATGGGTATTGTCAGGACCCCGATCCTAAGTCACACCGATCTAGCATGTAACACATCATATCACTTTGCGGCCTCACGCACGGTATTCCCACAGGTGCCACCTTACCTGGCCCGGGACCGTTTGCGCCTTTTGGCTCACGTATATGATAGTGTCGCTAGCATCCATATGACAAAGAATCCGGGCTGACATGGCTAGTCGTAAACCCAAAGTGGCACAAACTTACAGGGACAGGCATCCATGACCCAGCATCGAACGTGTCGGTCATCAGCGAGTGAATCCAGGCTGTAGCACTGGGCTAGCAGGACTCCGGTGAACCGGGCTGTAGCGGGCTAACAGGACTCCGGTATTCATCGCGTGACATTTCCCCGAAAGGACAGACACAGGAACGAAGAAGGACACATGCCGGCCAGCCTAAGTGTTCCGGAGCAGTAGCAAGCTACCATGGCTCAGTGGAAACACTAGGAGACATTTCCTGGTAAGAGAGGCTACTAAGGATAAACAACTAGATAGTCAGATCCCACACATACCAAGCATTTCAATAACATACACACAATATGCTCGATATGTGCAAATACAACATGGCATCACAACATGACTCTACAACTCAAGTATTTATTCAATAGGCTCCGAGGAGCGAGATAATACAAACATGGGTCTCATGACCCAACAATCAGAGCATACAAATCAAAGCACAAGCGGAAGCTCAACATGTCTGAGTACAGACATCTATAAATGAAAAAGGCTGAGAAGCCCGACTATCTACCAGATCCTGCCGAGGGCACAAGATCGTAGCTGAGGTAACAAGCTAAACATCGAAGTCCACGCGGTACTACTAGCGAGACTAAAGTCTCTCTGCAAAAACATAAATTAAGCAACATGAGTACAAATGTACCCAGCAAGACTTACATCGGATCTAACTACATATGCATCATTATCAACAAGGGGATGGTGGAGTTTGACTGCAGCAAGCCAGCTTTGACTCGATGGCTAACCTGAACTACGACCGCAAGCAACTCTTTTGAGGTGGCGTACACGAGTCCACATATTCACCATATCAATACGCCACTATGGATCCGCTCTCGTCTCCCTACGAGAACGCCATCCATAGCACTCACGCTTATCTTGCATATTTTAGGGTATCCACTTTCACTTGTCTATGAACTATGCAAGGGGTCCAAGTTTCCATATCCGAGGAATCCGGCTATTCGAATAGATGATGTTAACCCTGCAGGGGTGTACTTCTTCACACACGCTCCCGCCACTTACCGCCCTGTACACGTCATGTACCTCGGCAACCTTCAAGCGGAAGCCGGGCGAGGGAGTCGGCCACGACCTGACTAACCAAACAAGTCTCTAATCCAGGTTTATCGCCTATTCGGGTTCCATCCGCAAGGAGATCCGGCCGGGGTGTCGCTCACGGCCCCAAACGATGTGAGCAGGGTTCCCAAGTCCACCATCCGGGTGCTACTTGGTACACCGGGCCACTGTGCCTAGTCTGTCCCAAGCCCACCTGTACCGGGTGCCACTTGGTAGACTACTAACACTACCTACAAACACCAGAAACTAGTTGCAACTCCTGGACAGAGATCATGTTGATTAATAAGTCGAGAGGGGTCGAGTTACCGGAACCCAATGTGTGGTAGTAACTGGTCATGGATCACAAACACAGAACTCAGTTCCTGAGGACGGCTGCAATGAGACAACCCACCATGTACTCCTACATGGCCTCTCACCGCTACCTTTACCAAATCGTGTTCACACACTTAGCTCACACACAGTAGGACATGTTCACACGCCTCTGATTCATCCCCGATGAATCAGACCTGACTCAACTCTAAGCAGTAGCAGGCATGACAAACAAGCATGAATGAGTAGGCACATCAGGGCTCAAACAACTCCTACTCATGCTAGTGGGTTTCATCTATTTACTGTGGCAATGACAGGTCATGCAAAGGATAAAGGGGTTCAGCTACCGCAGCAAGTAACAGTTGAATCGTTGTTGTCCTAATGCAGTAATAGAGAGCAGGAGCGAGAGAGTAGGATTGTATCGGAATGAACAAGGGGGTTTTGCTTGCCTGGCACTTCTGAAGATAATATAGCTCTTCGTCGGTGTCATCGATCACATCGCCGGTACACGTCTATCGAGAGGGGACAATTACCGGCAAACAAGGAAAACACAATCAATGCAATGCGACAATATGATGCATGCTATGACATGGCAATATGAATGTGTTTTGGGCTAATGCACTTAGCTATGATTTAAATGAAGTTGGTTTGAATACATGATTCAAATTCCAACTCCATATATGGTTATTTAAATGCCCTTTATTTGTTTTGTCCAAAACAGAGGACAAACATTGTTCAAACATGCATGAAAATGGTACAGATGGATTCCTTGAATTTTTCTGATAATTTTTCATATATAAATTTATTTCATTTGGAGTTACGGTTGAATTTCTATGAATTTTAGAAGTTTTAGGCATTTTCTGAAATTATTAAATCATTTAAGATTTATTTAAATCCAGAAAAGGGGTTTATTGCGTCAGCATGACCTCATAGTGACGTCAGCAGGTCAACGGGCGCCGTCCAGGTCAAACTGACCTGTGGGCCCTGCGTGTCAGTGTCTGGACTAACTAACCTAATTAAAATTAGTTATTAACTTAACCAAAAGTTAGCAGGGGCCGGGCCCACCTGTCATCGACCCAGGGGAGGTCAAACCCCTGGTCAACAGGGCCTAACCCACCGGCGGTTCGTCACCGGTGGCAACAGACGCGGCGGAGGGCTCGGGCTCGCTCCTCCGGCGTCCAAATGGACGGAGGAGAGCGGCTACGGAGAGCTGGAGCTCACCCGCACCCGTTTCAGCAAGCAGCAGCAGCTAGGGCGGCCGGAGACGATGGCCTTGAGCTCGGCAGCGGCGGCCGGAGCTCGGGCGTGCTTGGGTTCGGTGTTACACGACACGGCGAGATCAACTGAGGAGCTCTACGGGGTTACTGGGTTCATCAGGAGCACTCGGAGGCAACGAGCGCAGGTGGAGGAGCTCGGGAGCACGAAGCCCACTGGCAATGGCGGACGGCGGCTTCGGGTGCTCGTGGGGCGGCGGCTACAGGGCGCGCGCGAGAGAGAGAGGTGAGGGGAAATGATGGCAAGCTCACAGGGAGGCAGCAGGGTGGCTCAGTGGGCTCGGGGACGCGCCAGACGTCGCGAATCGACGGCGGTGAGCTTCGGTGGCCGACAACGGAAACGGCGATGGTGGCGGCGTTGCAGCGCGTCCGGAACCTCGTGGCTCGGTGGAGAGGAAGAGGGGGTCGAGGCGGAGCTCGCAGGTACAGCGAGGGGTCGAGGGGGAGACGGTGGCCGCGGCGTTACGGTGGCGCGGCTGCGGCTGCGCTCGGGCTCGAGAGGGAGAGGGAGCAGAAGAGGGGGAAGAGTTCGGGAGAGAGTGAGAGAGCGGTCGGGGCTGCGTGGCGTCGTCCGGGGCGTTCGAGGGCGACGAGGAGGAAGCAGGAGGTGGCCAGGGGAAGCAGGAGGTGGCCGAGGCAGCGCCGGCGCCCGTCGGCCACGCGCGCTGCCTACTGGCGCGGGGAAGACGGCAGGGGGAGGCGCCTGGTGGGCTGGGCCGCTGGAGGAGCTGGGCCAGGTAAGTGGGCGCCAGGTAAGATGCTCTGTTTTATTTTTTCCTTCTGTTTTGTTTTATTAAATTTCGTTTTGCCACTGTTTTGAATTTAAAAATAATTCAAACAATGCCAAAAGCTCCTCTGAATATTTTTATTTTGCTAGATAGACTTTTCCAAAAGCTCATAAAATATTTCAGGGATATTTGAAATTATATTCTAATTATATGAATATAATTCAAATTCAAATAGCTAATGAATTAAATTCAAAGTCCCAAAAATAAATCCTTAAAATGTTCAATATTTTGGTTGGGACCAGAACCCTTGCCAAAAATTATCAAACATTTAAGAAGAGCATTTTGGAACAATGAATGAGATTTTTAGGGTTTTTTGCCCTTCTTTTATTTAGGGTTTTGAGGCTTCCAATTTCCCTCAGTTCAAGTTTCAAAATTTAAACATGATGCAAACACCAGGCAGCACCAGAAGCTAGGGATGTGACAACTCACCCCCACTAAACAAGAATCTCGTCTCGAGATTCAAGCGTAGGGTAAGATGAAGGGGGAACACAAACTAGCACAATCTTCACGATCCAGGTTGCACTTCAAATGAACGTTGATTCGATCACCATCAGTGTCTTGATGTCTTGCTCTGAGAACTCTAGCTAATCATGACAAGAAGAGGAAGGGAAAACTCCAGAAGGATCGATCTTCTCGAAGATCGAACAACTCCGGATTAATCCACGGTATGAGACATAGCAACATCTCTCGAGCTGAGAGACGAAGCACACATCCATAGGAATGGAGTGAAGCAGATGACAAAGGTTCACTAGGTAGACAACAATTCCAGACTTAAGAATGTGGTGATCGGTTGTCAACGTAGCGAGGAGTTGAATTGCCATGATACCATAACGATGCACCTTAGGGAAGGTGACTCGTAGAAATATCCCCTTAAGTGGCAAAAAGAATTACCTTTGATTCAAGGATCATTGAAACTCTTTATACCAGCTTAAGGCAAATCATAATCGATCATTTAGAGGGGTTCGGTAGAATGGCATACTCGAACTTGGATGATGTGGATTACCTTGTTGAAGACAACGTAATGGATGAATTTGCTTACCACCGGAAATGGAAGAGACCCATGGTAGAATGGCACATTGGTGGTGCAAGCTGGGAACAGAATGCAAATGCTGGGAATGATTCTGGCAACTGGGGAAGAACCCAGCAATAGAGAGTGAATTCACTGTTTGAAAAGGTCATAGCATTGCCGAGGAAACTGAGAGCACTATACAGTTAATGTCGACGATCAAACCTAGCACTTGCGCGTGCTCTCAAGAACTTGAGCATTTCCATAATCATCAAGATTTTACCAATATCCGTGTCAAGGATCCTGGCCACACAACTTACTACCATGATGAATACCGGTGGAAGATGCAGATGCAAAGGAAGATAACACTTTCTCAGATTTCACCCTTGGCGGGGCCAAGGAAATAAAATCTGGATGATCGACCGAGAGACATTTAGCACTCCGCTTCTAATGTTCTCCTTGACGTGCAGTGTAACCCATTCATAGATATGGTTTGATAACTAGAACATCAAGTAAAGGTCGGACTTCGGGAGCAATAGAATCCATAAGGAACAGTTACGGAGGTAAATCCTACGAAATCCTTATGGGGAGGTGGCCAACTTCCTCAAACAAGATACTACAATAATAGGTCTTCCGGCTGGGTGTGTTGGCCACGACATCCACTTTACCGGTTATCGAGGGACCAATATTATAGTTCTTGGGAAATGTTCCAACCATCATATCTGCCTGAGATTCAGATCTGGTTGGTGTCAGGATATTCCAGACTCATCGAGTCTAGGAAGAAAAATGAAAGTTTGCAACACAAATCGACGAGATGACGTTGCGAGATTCTCGGGAAATGAACTACGATAGCGAGCTCCAAAACATGAGCTGGTTCTGCTACACATGTGTGAACACGCTGCCTCAGACAAACATGATCACATGGTAGTCTTATAATAAAACACTACTGAGTTCTGGTTGGGAACCATCAGCGAGGATATCAAAGTTCTTTCATAAGTCCGGATTAGCTCTTATGAAGATACTCCTTCTCCTTGAACAAATCAGTCAGTGGCTTGGTGTGCTAGGATACACATATGGAATGAAGATGATCAGTCTATCAAACCACAGAATACTTCGCACGTGCATGACTGACTTGGGATGATTCTAGAGGAAGCAAAAATAGACTTTCTCGAATTCACGACGGCAACTTACATCAAATGCACGTGAATCAAAGGAAGTCACTTCTTTCATACGAGCATATGCTTCATGAGCTAGCATGAACAAATGCTTTCAAAAGTTTCCAACACTAACTTAATGTTCAGCAAAATTATGGAGAAGACAAGGATGTTGTCGATGGACTCAACAACAATTCATCCAAATTCCCATGAAGATGGAATTCCCTAATTATGTGAACAGGTGATAGTATTGGTCAGACCAAAGATATAATGGTGTATGCTCGAGGGGCAGCCACAAGTAAGACAACATTACGAACATCGTTGGTTCTGATTTGATTTGACGATAGCTCACACTCAAATCAAAGGATTGATAAGACAATAGGTCCAGCAACTGATCACAGGGACCAATCGATGAACATATCATCTTTCTTCAACACACACTACACAAGAATATCCCTTAACATGAACTAAGTCGGACAAGCTTTTATCTTCCAACTCTCCAAGTTGTTGTTTAGCTTATCCAACCAGCTCAGGGTATCCAACACGGATTCTTGGAGAAGGGGTGGTTTACAGGAATAAACCAACTTGATCACGAACTCAACATAGCGGTCAGGTGACAACCTGGTAATACTTCTGAGAAGATATTCAGAAAATCGCGAACCACTGATATGTTACTAAGCTCGAGAACAACCTTGCTTTTCAGGGCAAGATGATATGATCACAATAGCGAGGGACTGACTCAATCCCAACTCATTGATCGAAAGGTGCACCGGAAATAAGGACTAGGTAGCACGACCAACCTTAGGGCGATGATTCAAAAATCAACATGCTAAGAATGAGGTTATTGTCCATTTAACTACCCAGCAACAGAGTTGCTAGGAGTATAGATTTCACACATCACGATTCACTTGTCAGCATTCCGGTTCAACAACACGGGGACCAAGAAATGAATAATGATGGCGAGGAGTATCACTGCACCAAGAATTCACAAGAGCCGGTGCAATTCTCATGAAAATCCTGATATAAAAGATGGTAATACTCCAAGGTAGAGCAGAACAAAAGCTGGATTAGCAATTTGATCTGCGGAGCACAACTTCTTTGACCCAATCCTGGATATGGAAGAGGTACTGGAGTTTGTTTCTCCTAGTCATTCCAGAATAGAATGGCTTGACGGACCACAAGAGTAATAGGCATCGATAAACGAACGCACGCATACTCTTGACTACCAATTGATAGACGGGGGTTGGAATACAGCTAAAGAGGGACAACTCAAAGGAACATATGATTTTCCAAGTTGTGGATGCATGGACTAGCATGTCGAACGAATTCAACATATTTCTTTCGGATAACCCATGCAGAAAGGTAGAACTGGCAGAGTCACAATATAGAATCGAGAACCCATCGAGAGCACTCTGATTGTGATCTTTCGATCAGCGAGGAACATCTGCCATAAACGGTTCATAGTATTTGGAAGAAGGAAATACCACGAACATCAAGGACTAATGCAAGGGTTACTAATAACCTAAAGGAACGAGCAAAACTATCAACATGAAGCAAGTAGGGTGAATCTTGGGATCAAAACCCAGGAGTAGAATACCTACTACTAAGTGGCATCACGGGATGCTTTCGAGGATAAAGGCCAGAATCATCACACTAGGACACAAATCATGGCTAGACCACTAGATGATCCCCTGAGACACCTAGGGTCATAATAATAACTCCAACATAAATGTCAAGGCAATAGAATACCTCAACTCAACAACTAGTGTGATTGAGCTGGCATAAAGGAACATCGAAACCAGAGGGAAAGGATTTTGCAAATGCATCAGATTAATTAGAAACCTGGGATGACTCGGACAGCGTAACGGCTGTAAATGCTCAGAAGAGACTTGAGACATTCACAAAAGGGTGGCATAACCACTCAGAAGCACAATATCAAGGTCTCGAGATCAATAATTAACATACGGAAGTAATAGGAACTGAGACGAGGCTTAAGTCCAACAATCTTATAAGTCTACTGATTAGTAACACGTGATCCTGATAGAAAGAAGAGAAGGCCTAGTTTCTTAACCCCGTAGGAAAGATAAGATGACTCAGATCAGAAGGCATAAGGTATAAGGAGTAAAAAGAGCCTTACGTTCCATCCCACAATCAATTCCCTTATATAACTAAAGAATTTCTAGACTCACTTCGACCAGTTTGGCTTGGTAATCCTACAGGCAGTCAAGCTCTGATACCAACGCTGTCAGGACCCCGATCCTAAGTCACGCCGATCTAGCATATAACACATCATATCACTTTGCGGCCTCACGCACGGTATTCCCACGGGTGCCACCTTACCTGGCCCGGGACCGTTTGCGCCTTTTGGCTCACGTATATGATAGTGTCGCTAGCATCCATATGACAAAGAATCCGGCCTGACATGGCTAGTCGTAAACCCAAAGTGGCACAAACTTACAGGGACAGGCATCCATGACCCAGCATCGAACGTGTCGGTCATCAGCGAGTGAATCCAGGCTGTAGCACTGGGCTAGCAGGACTCCGGTGAACCGGGCTGTAGCGGGCTAACAGGACTCCGGTATTCATCGCGTGACATTTCCCCGAAAGGACAGACACAGGAACGAAGAAGGACACATGCCGGCCAGCCTAAGTGTTCCGGAGCAGTAGCAAGCTACCATGGCTCAGTGGAAACACTAGGAGACATTTCCCGGTAAGAGAGGCTACTAAGGATAAACAACTAGATAGTCAGATCCCACACATACCAAGCATTTCAATAACATACACACAATATGCTCGATATGTGCAAATACAACATGGCATCACAACATGACTCTACAACTCAAGTATTTATTCAATAGGCTCCGAGGAGCGAGATATTACAAACATGGGTCTCATGACCCAACAATCAGAGCATACAAATCAAAGCACAAGCGGAAGCTTAACATGTCTGAGTATAGACAACTATAAATGAAAAAGGCTGAGAAGCCTGACTATCTACCAGATCCTGCCGAGGGCACAAGATCGTAGCTGAGGTAACAAGCTAAACGTCGAAGTCCACGCGGTACTACTAGCGAGACTGAAGTCTCTCTGCAAAAACATAAATTAAGCAACGTGAGTACAAATGTACCCAGCAAGACTTACATCAGATCTAACTACATATGCATCATTATCAACAAGGGGATGGTGGAGTTTGACTGCAGCAAGCCAGCTTTGACTCGGTGGCTAACCTGAACTACGACCGCAAGCAACTCTTTTGAGGTGGCGCACACGAGTCCACATATTCACCATATCAATACACCACTATGGATCCGCTCTCGTCTCCCTACGAGAACGCCATCCATAGCACTCACGCTTATCTTGCGTATTTTAGGGTATCCACTTTCACTTGTCTATGAACTATGCAAGGGGTCCAAGTTTCCATATCCGAGGAATCCGGCTATTCGAATAGATGATGTTAACCCTGCAGGGGTGTACTTCTTCACACACGCTCTCGCCACTTATCGCCCTGTACACGTCATGTACCTCGGCAACCTTCAAGCGGAAGCCGGGCGAGGGAGTCGGCCACAACCTGACTAACCGAACAAGTCTCTAGTCCAGGTTTATCGCCTATTCGGGTTCCATCCGCAAGGAGATCCGGCCGGGGTGTCGCTCACGGCCCCAAACGATGTGAGCAGGGTTCCCAAGTCCACCATCCGGGTGCTACTTGGTACACCGGGCCACTGTGCCTAGTCTGTCCCAAGCCCACCTGTACCGGGTGCCACTTGGTAGACTACTAACACTACCTACAAACACCAGAAACTAGTTGCAACTCCTGGACAGAGATCATGTTGATTAATAAGTCGAGAGGGGTCGAGTTACCGGAACCCAATGTGTGGTAGTAACTGGTCATGGATCACAAACACAGAACTCAGTTCCTGAGGACGGCTGCAATGAGACAACCCACCATGTACTCCTACATGGCCTCTCACCGCTACCTTTACCAAATCGTGTTCACACACTTAGCTCACACACAGTAGGACATGTTCACACGCCTCTGATTCATCCCCGATGAATCAGACCTGACTCAACTCTAAGCAGTAGCAGGCATGACAAACAAGCATGAATGAGTAGGCACATCAGGGCTCAAACAACTCCTACTCATGCTAGTGGGTTTCATCTATTTACTGTGGCAATGACAGGTCATGCAAAGGATAAAGGGGTTCAGCTACCGCAGCAAGTAACAGTTGAATCGTTGTTGTCCTAATGCAGTAATAGAGAGCAGGAGCGAGAGAGTAGGATTGTATCGGAATGAACAAGGGGGTTTTGCTTGCCTGGCACTTCTGAAGATAATATAGCTCTTCGTCGGTGTCATCGATCACATCGCCGGTACACGTCTATCGAGAGGGGACAATTACCGGCAAACAAGGAAAAACACAATCAATGCAATGCGACAATATGATGCATGCTATGACATGGCAATATGAATGTGTTTTGGGCTAATGCACTTAGCTATGATTTAAATGAAGTTGGTTTGAATACATGATTCAAATTCCAACTCCATATATGGTTATTTAAATGCCCTTTATTTGTTTTGTCCAAACAGAGGACAAACATTGTTCAAACATGCATTAAAATGGTACAGATGGATTCCTTGAATTTTTCTTATAATTTTTCATATATAATTTATTTAATTTGGAGTTACAGTTGAATTTCTATGAATTTTAGAAGTTTTAGGCATTTTCTGAAATTATTAAATCATTTAAGATTTATTTAAATCCAGAAAAGGGGTTTATTGCGTCAGCATGACCTCATAGTGACGTCAGCAGGTCAACGGGCGCCGTCCAGGTCAAACTGACCTGTGGGCCCTGCGTGTCAGTGTCTGGACTAACTAACCTAATTAAAATTAGTTATTAACTTAACCAAAAGTTAGCAGGGGCCGGGCCCACCTGTCATCGACCCAGGGGAGGTCAAACCCCTGGTCAACAGGGCCTAACCCGCCGGCGGTTCGTCGCCGGTGGCAACAGACGCGGCGGAGGGCTCGGGCTCGCTCCTCCGGCGTCCAAATGGACGGAGGAGAGCGGCTACGGAGAGCTGGAGCTCACCCGTGCCCGTTTCAGCAAGCAGCAGCAGCTAGGGCGGCCGGAGACGATGGCCTCGAGCTCGGCAGCGGCGGCCGGAGCTCGGGCGTGCTCGGGTTCGGTGTTACACGGCACGGCGAGATCAACTGAGGAGCTCTACGGGTTACTGGGTTCATCAGGAGCACTCGGAGGCAACGAGCGCAGGTGGAGGTGCTCGGGAGCACGAAGCTCACCGGCAATGGCGGACAGCGGCTTCGGGTGCTCGTGGGGCGGCGGCTACAGGGCGCGCGAGAGAGAGAGAGGTGAGGGGAAACGACGGCAAGCTCACAGGGAGGTAGCAGGGTGGCTCAGTGGGCTCGGGGACGCGCCAGACGTCGCGAATCGACGGCGGTGAGCTTCGGTGGCCGACGACGGAAACGGCGATGGTGGCGGTGTTGCAGCGCGTCCGGAACCTCGTGGCTCGGTGGAGAGGAAGAGGGGGTCGAGGCGGAGCTCGCAGGCACAGCGAGGGGTCGAGGGGGAGACGGTGGCCGCGGCGTTACGGTGGCGCGGCTGCGGCTGCGCTCGGGCTCGAGAGGGAGAGGGAGCAGAAGAGGGGGAAGAGTTCGGGAGAGAGTGAGAGAGCGGTCGGGGCTGCGTGGCGTCGTCCGGGGCATTCCAGGGCGACGAGGAGGAAGCAGGAGGTGGCCAGGGGAAGCAGGAGGTGGCCGAGGCAGCGTCGGCGCCTGTCGGCCATGCGCGCCGCCTACTGGCGCGGGGAAGATGACAGGGGGAGGCGCCTGGTGGGCTGGGCCGCTGGAGGAGCTGGGCCAGGTAAGTGGGCGCCAGGTAAGATGCTCTGTTTTATTTTTTCCTTCTGTTTTGTTTTATTAAATTTCGTTTTGCCACTGTTTTGAATTTAAAAATAATTCAAACAATGCCAAAAGCTCCTCTGAATATTTTTATTTTGCTAGATGGACTTTTCCAAAAGCTCATAAAATATTTCAGGGATATTTGAAATTATATTATAATTATATGAATATAATTCAAATTCAAATAGCTAATGAATTAAATTCAAAGTCCAAATAATCCTTAAAAATGTTCAATATTTTGGTTGGGACCAGAACCCTTGCCAAAAATTATCAAACATTTAAGAAGAGCATTTTGGAACAATGAATGAGATTTTTAGGGTTTTTGCCCTTCTTTTATTTAGGGTTTTGAGGCTTCCAATTTCCGTCAGTTCAAGTTTCAAAATTTAAACATGATGCAAACACCAGGCAGCACCAGAAGCTAGGGATGTGACAGGTATCTAGATCCTGCTGTTGGTTATTGACCGGAGAGTTGTCTCGGTCATGTCTACGTGTCTCCCGAACCCGTAGGGTCTACACACTTAAGGTTCGGTGACGCTAGAGTTGTAGAGATATTAGTATGCGGTTAACCGAAAGTTGTTCGAAGTCCCAGATGAGATCCCGGACGTCACGAGTTCTGGAATGGTCCGAAGGTAAAGATTTATATATAGGAAGTCCAGTTTCGGCCACCGGGAGAGTTTCGGGGGTCACCGGTATTGTACCGGCCGAGACCACCGGAAGGGTCCCGGGGGTCCACCGGGTGGGCCCACCTACCCCAGAGGGCCCCATGGGCTGAAGTGGCGTGGTAACCAGCCCCTGGTGGGCTGGTGCGCCCCACCCAAGGGCCCAAGGCACCGAGGGTTGGAAACCCTAGGTGGCCGTTGCCCCCCGAGGGGGCATGCGCCCCCCTGGTTGGAAACACTAAGGGGGCCGTTGCCCCACGAGGGGCCGCCGCCCCGGGGGCCGCCCCCCCTCTAGATGGGATCTCCAAGGGGGCATGCGCCCCCTAGCCCCTATATATAGTGGAGGGGAGGGACGGCGGCCGCACCCTAAGGCCTGGCGCCTCCCTCTCCCTCCCGTGACACCTCTTCCTCCTCAAGTAGCGCTTGGCGAAGCCTTGTTGGAATCCCGCTGCTGCCACCACCACGCCGTCGTGCTGCTGTATCTCCATCAACTTCTCCCCCCCTTGCTGGATCAAGAAGGAGGAGACGTCTCCGCTCCGTACATGTGTTGAACGCGGAGGTGCCATCCATTCGGCGCTAGGATCATCGGTGATTTGGATCACGACGAGTACGACTCCATCAACCCCGTTCTCTTGAACGCTTCCGCTCGCGATCTACAAGGGTATATAGATGCACTCCTCTCTCCCTCGTTGCTAGATGACTCCATAGATTGATCTTGGTGATGCGTAGAAAATTTTAAATTTCTGCTACAATCCCCAACAGTGGCATCATGAGCTAGGTCTATGCGTACTTTCTATGCACGAGTAGAACACAAGTTGTTGTGGGCGTCGATTTTGTCAATTTACTTGCCGTTACTAGTCTTATCTTGATTCGGCGGCATCGTGGGATGAAGCGGCCCGGACCAACCTTACACGTACACTTGCGTGAGATAGGTTCCACTGACTGACATGCACTAGTTGCATAAGGTGGCTAGCGGGTGTCTGTCTCTCCCACTTTAGTCGGATCGGATTCGATGAAAAGGGTCCTTTTAAGGGTAAATAGAAATTGGCATATCACGTTGTGGTTTTGGCGTAGGTAAGAAACGTTCTTGCTAAAAACCTATAGCAGCCACGTAAAAATTTGCAACAATAATTAGAGGACGTCTAACTTATTCTTGCAGCATATGCCGTGTGATATGGACAAAAGGATGTGATGTATGAGATTGATCATGTTCTTGTAATAGGAATCACGACTTGCATGTCGATGAGTATGACAACCGGCAGGAGCCATAGGAGTTGTCTTAATTTATTGTATGGCCTGCGTGTCAATGAAAACGCCATGTAATTACTTTACTTTATTGCTAACCGTTAGCTATAGTAGTAGAAGTAATAGTTGGCGAGACAACTTCATGAAGACACGATGATGGAGATCATGATGATGGAGATCATGGTGTCATGCCGGTGATGATGATGATCATGGCGCCCCAAAGATGGAGATCAAAAGGAGCAAAATGATATTTGCCATATCATGTCATTATTTGATTGCATATGATGTTTATCATGTTTTTACATCTTATTTGCTTAGAACGACGGTAGCATAAATAAGATGATCCCTCATTAAAATATCAAGAATTGTGTTCCCTCTAACTATGCACCATTGCTAAGGTCTGTTGTTCCGAAGCACCACATGATGATCGGGCGTGATAGGTTCTAACGTTCGCATACAACGGGTGTAAGCCAGATTTACACACGCAATACACTTAGGTTGACTTGACGAGCCTAGCATGTACAGACATGGCCTCGGAACACGGAAGACTGAAAGGTTGAACATGAGTCATATAGAAGATACGATCAACATGAAGATGTTCACCGATGATGACTAGTCCATCTCACGTGATGATCGGACACGGCCTAGTTGACTCGGATCATGTATCACTTAGAGGACTAGAGGGATGTCTATCTGAGTGGGAGTTCATTAAATAATTTGATTAGATGAACTTAATTATCATGAACATAGTCTAAAACTTTGCAATGTGTCTTGTAGATCAAATGGCCCACGCTAATGTTGCCCTCAACTTCAACGCGCTCCTAGAGAAAACCAAGCTGAAAGATGATGGTAGCAACTACATGGATTGGGTCCATAACCTAAGGATTATCCTCATAGCTGCCAAGAAAGCATATGTCCTTGAAGCACCGCTAGGTGATGCACCTGTTTTCCCAGCAACTCAAGACGTTATGAACGCCTCGCAGTCGCGTAGTGATGATTACTCCCTGGTTCAGTGTGGCATGCTTTACAGCTTAGAACCGGGGCTCTAAAAGCATTTTGAGCAGCACGGAGCATATGAGATGTTCTAAGAGCTGAAAATGGTTTTCCAAGCTCATTCCCGAGTCGAGAGATATGAAGTCTCCGACAAGTTCTACAGTTGTAAGATGGAGGAGAATAGTTCTGTCAGCGAGCACATACTCAAAATGTCTGGGTTGCACAACCGCTTATCTCAGCTGGGAGTTAATCTCCCGAATTATGCGGTCGTTGACAGAATCCTTCAGTCGCTCCCACCTAGCTACAAGAGCTTTGTGATGAACTTCAATATGCAGGGGATGGAAAAGACCATTCCCGAGGTATATTCAATGATGAAATCAGCGTAGGTGGAGATCAAAAAGGAACATCAAGTGTTGATGGTGAATAAAACCACTAAGTTCAAGAAAGGCAAGGGTAAGAAGAACTTCAAGAAGGACAGCAAGGGAGTTGCCGCACCTGGTAAGCCAGTTGCCGGGAAGAAGCCAAAGCATGGACCCAAGCCTGAGACTGAGTGCTTTTATTGCAAGGGAAATAGTCACTGGAAGCGGAACTGCCCCAAGTACTTAGCGGATAAGAAGGCCGGCAATACCAAAGGTATATGTGATATACATGTTATTGATGTGTACCTAACCAGCGCTCGTAGTGGCGCCTGGGTATTTGATACCGGTGCAGTTGCTCATATTTGTAACTCAAAACAGGAGCTGTGGAATAAGCGGAGACTGGCAAAGGACGAGGTGACGATGCGCGCCGGGAATGGTCCAAGGTCGATGTGATCACCGTCGGCACGCTACCTGTACATTTACCTACGGGATTAGTTTTAAACCTCAATAATTGTTATTTAGTACCAGCTTTGAGCATGAACATTGTATCTGGATCTTGTTTAATGCGAGATGGCTACTCATTTAAATCTGAGAATAATGGTTGTTCTATTTATATGAGAGACGTGTTTTATGGTCATGCCTCGCTGGTTAATGGTTTATTCTTATTTAATCTCGAGCATGATGTTACACATATTCATAGTGTGAATGCCAAAAGATGTAAGGTTGATAATGATAGTCCCACATACTTGTGGCACTGTCGCCTTGGTCACATTGGTGTCAAATGCATGAAGAAACTCCATGCAGATGGAATTTTGGAGTCTCTTGATTATGAATCATTTGACACGTGCGAATCATGCCTCATGGTCAAAATGACCAAGACACCATTCTCCGGAACAATGGAGCGAGCAACCAACTTATTGGAAATCATACATACTGATGTGTGTGGTCCAATGAGTGTTGAGGCTCGTGGTGGTTACCGTTATGTCCTCACCCTCACTTGTGACTTAAGTAGATATGGGTATCTCTACTTGATGAAACACAAGTTTGGGACCTTTGAAAAGTTCAAGGAATTTTAGATTGAGGTTGAGAATCAACGTGACAAGAAAATAAAGTTCTTACAATTAGATCATGGAGGGGAATATTTGAGTCACGAATTTGGCACGCACTTAAGGAAATGTGTAATTGTTTCACAACTCACGCTGCTTGGAACACCTCAGCGTAATGGTGTGTCCGAACATCGTAATCGCACTCTATTGGATATGGTGCGACCTATGCTGTCTCTAACCAATCTAGCGCTATCATTTTGGGGTTATGCTATAGAGACTGCCGCATTCACTTTAAATAGGGCTCCGTCGAAATCCGTTGAGACGACACCGTATGAATTGTGGTTTGGGAAGAAACCTAAGCTGTCCTTTCTGAAAGTTAGGCGATGCAATGCTTATGTTAAGAAACTTCAACCTGAAAAGCTCGAACCCAAATCGGAAAAATGCGTCTTCATAGGATACCCTAAGGAAACTATTGGGTATACCTTCTACCTCAGATTCAAAGGCAAGATCTTTGTTGCCAAGAATGGATCCTTTCTAGAGAAAGAGTTTCTCTCGAAAGAAGTAAGTGGGAGGAAAGTAGAACTTGATGAAGTATTGCCTCTTGAACCGGAGAGTAGCGCAGCTCAATAAAATGTTTCTGTGGTGCTTGCACCGACTAGAGAGGAAGTTAATGATGATGATCATGAAACTTCAGATCAAGTTGCTACTGAACTTCGTAGGTTCACAAGGACACGTTCCGCACTAGAGTGGTACGGCAACCCTGTCCTGGAAATCATGTTGTTAGACAATGGTGAACCTTCGAACTATGAAGAAGCGATGGCGGGCCTAGATTCTGACAAATGGCTTGAAGCCATGAAATCCAAGATAGGATCCATGTATGAAAACAAAGTATGGACTTTGACTGACTTGCCCGATGATCGGTGAGCCATAGAAAATAAATGTTTCTTTAAGAAGAAGACAGACGCGGATGGTAATGTAACCATCTATAAGGCCCGGCTTGTCGCTAAGGGTTATTGACAAGTTCAAGGGGTTGACTACGATGAGACCTTCTCACCCGTAGCGAAGCTGAAGTCTGTCCGAATCATGCTAGCAATTGCCGCATTCTATGATTATGAGATATGGCAAATGGACGTCAAAACGGCATTCCTTAATGGTTTCCTTAAGGAAGAATTGTATATGATGCAACCGGAAGGTTTTGTCGATCATAAGAACGCTAACAAGGTATGCAAGCTCCAACGCTCGATCTATGGGCTGGTGCAAGCATCTCGGAGTTGGAACATTCGTTTTGATGAGGTGATCAAAGCGTTTGGGTTTACGCAGATTTATGGAGATGCCTGTGTTTACAAGAAAGTGAGTGGGAGCTCTGCAATATTTATCATATTATATGTGGATGACATACTATTGATGGGAAATGGTATAGAACTCTTGGAAAGCATAAAGGCCTACTTAAATAAGTGTTTTTCAATGAAGGACCTTGGAGAAGCTGCTTACATATTAGGCATCAAGATCTATAGAGATAGATCGAGACGCCTCATTGGTCTTTCACAAAGCACGTACCTTGACAAGATATTAAAGAAGTTCAATATGGATCAGTCCAAGAATGGGTTCTTGCCTGTATTGCAAGGTGTGAGATTGAGCACGGCTCAATGCCCGACCATGGCAGAAGATAGAGAAAAGATGAGTGTCATCCCCTATGCCTCGACCATAGGGTCTATTATGTATGCCATGCTGAGTACCAGACCTGATGTAAACCTTGCCATAAGTTTGGTGGGAAGGTACCAAAGTAATCCCGGCATGGAACACTGGACAACGGTCAATAATATCCTGAAGTACCTAAAAAGGACTAAGGATGTGTTTCTTGTTTATAGAGGTGACGAAGAGCTCGTCGTAAAGGATTACGTTGATGCTAGCTTCGACACAGATCTGGATGACTCCAAGTCACAAACCGGACATGTGTATATTTTGAATGGTGGGGCAGTCAGCTGGTGCAGTTGCAAGCAAAGCATCGTGGCGGGATCTACATGTGAAGCGGAGTACAAGGCAGCCTCGGAGGCAGCACATGAAGCAATCTGGATGAAGGAGTTCATTACCGACCTAGGAGTTATTCCCAGTGCGTCAGGTCTGATGAGTCTCTTCTGTGACAACACTAGAGATATTGCCCTTGCCAAGAAGCCCAGGTTTCACAAGAAGACCAGGCATATCAAGCATCGCTTCAACTCCATTCGTGAAAATGTTCAAGATGGAGACATAGAGATTTGTAAAGTGCATACGGACCTGAATGTCGTAGATCCGTTGACTAAACCTCTTCCACGTGCAAAGCATGATCAACACCAGAACTCTATGGGTGTTCGATTCATCATAATGTAACTAGGTTATTAACTCTAGTGCAAGTGGGAGACTGTTGGACATATGCCCTAGAGGCAATAATAAAATGGTTATTATTATATTTCCTTGTTCATGATAATTGTCTATTGTTCATGCTATAATTGTGTTATCCGGAAATCGTAATACATGTGTGAATACATAGACCACAACATGTCCCTAGTGAGCCTCTAGTTGACTAGCTCGTTGATCAATAGATGGTTACGGTTTCCTAACCATCGACATAGGATGTCATTGATAACGGGATCACATCATTAGGATAATGATGTGATGGACAAGACCCAATCCTAAGCATAGCACAAGATCGTGTAGTTCGTCTGCTGAAGCTTTTCTAATGTCGAGTATCCTTTCCTTAGACCATGAGATTTTGCAACTCTCGGATACCGTAAGGGTACCTTGGGTGTGGCAAACGTCACAACGTAACTGGGTGGCTATAAAGGTACACTACGGGTATCCCCGAAAGTATCTGTTGGGTTGGCACGAATCGAGACTGGGATTTGCCACTATGTATGACGGAGAGGTATCTCTGGGCCCACTCGGTAGGACATCATCATATGAGCTCAATGTGATGAAGGAGTTGTTCACGGGATGATGTGTTATGGGAATGAGTAAAGAGACTTGCTGTAACGAGACTGAACAAGGTATCGGCATACCGACGATCGAATCTCGGGCAAGTATCGTACCGATAGACAAAGGGAATTGTATACGGGATTGATTGAATCCTCGACATCGTGGTTCATCCGATGAGATTATCATGGAGCATGTGGGATCCAACATGGGTATCCAGATCCTGCTGTTGGTTATTGACCAGAGAGTTGTCTCGATCATGTCTACGTGTCTCCCGAACCCGTAGGGTCTACACACTTAAGGTTTGGTGATGCTAGAGTGTAGATATATTAGTATGCAGTTAACCGAAAGTCGTTCCGAGTCCCGGATAAGATCCTGGACGTCACGAGGAGTTCCGGAATGGTCCGGAGGTAAAGATTTATATATAGGAAGTCCAGTTTCGGCCACCGGGAGAGTTTCGGGGGTCACCGGTATTGTACCGGGACCACCGGAAGGGTCCCAGGGGTCCACCGGGTGGGGCCACCTATTCCGGAGGGCCCCATGGGCTGAAGTGGCGTGGGAACCAGCCCCTGGTGGGCTGGTGCGCCCCACCCAAGGGCCCAAGGCGCCTAGGGTTGGAAACCCTAGGTTGGAAACCCTAAGGGGGCCATTTCCCCTGAGGGGCCGCCGCCCCGGGGGCCTCCGCCCCCTCTAGATGGGATCTCCAAGGGGGCATGCACCCCCCTAGCCCCTATATATAGTGGAGGGCAGGGAGGGCAGCCGCACCCTAAGCCCTGGCGCCTCCCTGTCCCTCGCGTGACACCTCTTCCTCCTCCAGTAGCGCTTGGTGAAGCCCTGCTGGAATCCCGCTGCTTCTACCACCACGCCGTCATGTTGCTGGATCTCCATCAACTTCTCCTCTCCCCTTGCTGTATCAAGAAGGAGGAGACGTCTCCGTTCCGTACGTGTGTTAAACGCGGAGGTGCCGTCCGTTCGGCGCTAGGATCATCGGTGATTTGGATCACGACGAGTACGACTCCATCAACCCCGTTCTCTTGAACGCTTCCGCTCGCGATCTACAAGGGTATGTAGATGCACTCCTCTCTCCCTCGTTGCTGGATGACTTCATAGATTGATCTTGGTGATGCATAGAAAATTTTAAATTTCTGCTACGATCCCCAACATTGGAGTCCTTTTCTTGTATGGGAAGTCCAACCGCCTCTTATATACCTAAGGGGTGACAGCTGATTGAACAACACACAATCGAACAAACACATCTACCACTTTTTACCCTTTATTTTATCTCTCTCCCTTGTTCTTCTTTCTTCTTCTTTGCTTGTTCTTCTTCATTGCAGAGCGGCGAACCTCGAGGCCCTAGGGGCGATCAGATTGACCTAGGGCAGCCCATGGCCGCCACGCGCCCTGACGGGGTCCCTCCCGGGCATGTGGAGTTTCGGGTCTTCAAAAGCGCCCGCCGGATTGCTTGCGTACCACGCTTCGGGACGGTCTCCTTCGACGTGAGCTGCGGTGCATCAGCCCCGGCGACGAGGGTATACGGTGACATGTTCGTGTGCGAACAGTTTCAAAACCAATCTTGCAAACAATTGTTGACATCTTCGGTGTCTTCTTCTGTTTCAGAGATTGGAAAACCTGGTTGACGAATGGGTCTGTACTTACTACGTACCAATGTCGCCCTTGCAGGTTAAGGGGCTGATGAAAATTTTGTATTATAACTAACATTATAGTATTGGTACTATCCTGTGATCTCTTTGAACATTCCAAGTCATCCTTCGGTTATTTTGTATGATAAATATCATAAAGAAGTACTTTGATAGACTTGAGAAATAACAAGGATGGGCGCCTTTCGAAACAAGAGGGAAAACAATGGCAGGAAGCCTGCCAATCATTCAACTGTGTCAAAACCAGAACTTACTAGTCATGTACTCCTGTTGGAACTGTTAAAAGAGAGCAGTTCAGGAGGCCCGAACTGATAAGGCAAGAAGTACCAATGAGGCATTCAAACCAGCAAAACCCTATGAGTTTAAATTTGCAAGCCAGGCTCCATGGCACATAACGTGTGTATGTGGTATGCGCTTTAGGTAGGCTGCACCGGCTGTTGATCCAGATATGTTATGTGGATGGATCGACGACGACACCGGTTTTAGATATGGAGAGTGAGAGCACTCCACATTATCTAGTTTGTAGATGTGAGTGGTGGCTTTGGATAGATTGATATATGTTTGCCAGGCCTTTGTGAAATAATTAATAAAGATGGCTGCATGCATTGATTGATGCAAAGGCCGAGGGTTTAACCTCCTTTTCCAAAAAAGCCCCATCGCACGCTCGGCTTGGAAAGCAGCATAAGGCTGGAAATGGCAAGCTAAGTGTAGGCTCCAGGAACGTTACTCAACATGGCAATGGGTACCCGCTACCCGCGAACCCGGCGGGTAAAAACCTTATTAGAGTAAGGGTATGAGAAATAAAAATATTCATGGGTTTCTAAATGGGGAAAAATTGTACCCATCGGGTATGGTGGGTATGGGTACCGAAAGGCAATACTCATACTCGTGAACCCGCAAACCCGTATACTACTACACTATGTCAAGTAGGTCCCATGTGTCATTGACTAGATTGAGAAAAAAAATCTAAGCTACTAGGCGCTAAGTATAACTTGTCAAGTATATTTGTTGTCGTCTCTATCCTCGCGCCTCCATCCACATTCAAAAGGGAAAATGACTAGGTGCCACGACGACTACAAGGTGGGGCGTGATCATGGTCATGGCTGCCCTATGCAACGTCCGACTACTCCGACGAGCAACACATATGCTCCACCAATGAAAAGGGTGAAGCATGAGAAGCGCGCCATTTGGTGAATAATTTTGCACTTCACACTTGACACTTTCTTTTTAATTTCTACTATGCATGAATGTGTATGATGTATGAATGGATTATTTGAATGTCTTGATGATTGTTTAGTCAACATTGAACATGTTGAAATATAAATGTTGAGATGGGTATTTTCACCCGCGGGTAGTACCCGTACCCGGCCGGGTACGGGTATGGGAACAATTTAAAACCCGAGGTGCGGGTGCGGGTACGGGTTTGGACAAAAAATATTGAGACGGGTGTCGGTTTGGGCACCCATTACCCATATCCATACCCTGCGGGTGCCATGTTGAAATGTTCCCAGGGAGCTGAAAAAAGGTTACCGGGAATGTTATCTTTTTGTTGCAATATTTTCTTTTACCGCATATACACATATATAATCTTGTGGTTTACCTGACTGTACTCTTGCATCTGCCACAGCAAAGAAGCAGCGCACGATACAAGTAATGGAGCTGGGCGACAATACCAAAGCTTAAGATTCATAACAGGAACCTATGGTGAAGTCTAGGAATAACATTAGAAGTAGGGTACTTGAGGATGGTAATGGGCCGAGTCAGCATGCCAGGTCGCTGACCCTGACCCGACTCAAAAATTTGAGCCCAATCGGTCATGTGGGTCGGTCTCAAATAAGATTTGGATCAACAGAGTCGGCACCTGGTGACAAGCTGGGTCAGCCGGGTTTGCCCACCTTTTTTTAGCATCAATACAGACACAAGCGCTCATATACACGCGTATACACTCATCCCTATGAATGCATACATACACACTCTACTCCTATGAGCACCTCCGGGAGACTGAGCCGGCATATCATCTTGAGATTTACGAAGTCACCGTAGGCGCTTCGTCGTCGACGGGAACGTCTCCTCCCACTGAAAGCGCCAGGATTTGAACCCTGATGGGTTGGGGATACCACTGTCCACCTAACCAACTCAACCACAGGTTGATTCGCAGGTTTGCCCACCTTATAGTCTTATATCTCATAGTAGTTACAATCCTAAAGGGTACTCATCCGGCACTGATTTTTTCCATTCCCATCCTAAAGGGTACTCGACCGGCACTGATTTTTCTATGATGTCTTTTTCTCATCTGATGAATTGTTGCCATGTTGAACCGGTCCAAAGGAAGCGAATGAATTAGGCCAACTCCAACACGCCAACGCAAACAATATGGAATTGTCCGTTTTTTGTCTGTTTGGGTCGGCTATAAGGGCGGCGTCCATTCTTGCCCATGCATTTCTAGGCAATGTGCCCAACCGACCGACCCGTTTGGCCCGCCTCGCCTGTTTTTCTTTTTGTCAATTTTTCTCAGTTTGGATATTCATTGCATATTAATCAAACAAACAAATAAAATAAAACATTGCACATGATTAAACAAACAAGTCACATATTTTTACATCATAATAAATAAAAATCTCATAGTCTACAACCAAATGAATTTAAAATTGTACCAAATACATTGAAAGAAAAAGAGCAGATACATTTATTGGTTGTTGCCTATGTGAGTCCACATATACTCAACTAAATCATTTTGAAGTTGAATGTGAGTTATCCAATCATGAATTTCTTGATGAAATTGAGTGAACTATGCAAACGCAAGAGGGAAAAACAAGAACGTCAAATTTATCACGAGGAACAAGTTGTATTCTTCCGCGTGGCACCATGTGTAGGGGACCTCCTATTGGATGCCGCGTTGGCGTCACATAGGAGAGTCCAGATGAAAGCTAGGGCAAATAGGTCGGGCCACTCTCGTGGGAGTAGTTGTTTTTTCCTTCGATTTTAGGCCGGTTTTCCTTGAAAAAGGGTTTTTTTACAGGGATAAATATTTAAAACCCTAAAATGTAACTTTATAAGATTGTTTGGTATATATTTTTAAGAAATAGTGTATACTAAGAAAATATTCACCATATAAATATTTTTTTGCTGGCGAGAAAAAAATGGTCATCGTATAACTTAAGAATTGTTCACTGCACATTAAACGATTATGCACCATGTACAAAAAAGAACAAAAAGGGGAAAAAAGGAAACAAAACCAGAACAAAAAAACTGCAGCAGCGAACAGGAAACATTAACAAAAACCCAATTTGACGTGATCCAGTCGCGGCAGAAGTGCGCTTCGCTCCTGTAACCGCCCCAGAGGGCGATCAGGAGGCGATCCCTCTGTCTGCAACTTCGTCGGCCAAGCCGTTGCCCGTCGGTCCCTGCCTCCTCTGTTCGTCGCTCTGGCGACGGGAGGGGGTGGGGACCCTGGTGCTTAGGTTCTGGCTTTAGTTTGGGTTGGCCTAGTGCTTTCTAGGGTCGCTGCTACCATGGAGGAGACGGCGTCGCATCGGAATAATCTGCCTCTGCTCTTCCTCCATCTCGTTGTCGCTTCAACCGGTGGCGTCGGGGTGCAGGTGGCCCGGTCGTCTCGTCGATCTCTGGATCCGGCGAAATTCTTGTCTGGTGGTCGGCTGTCGACACTCTCACGAGTGGCGGTTGTGTCAACTGTTGTAGTTGTGTTTGTTGTCTTGCAGTTGGGTGTGTGGATGACGGCAGGTGGCGGCGTTCCTCTTCTTTGACTACATCGGATGAAGTCAACGGCGTCGAGATCTGGTGACCACGGGGAAGATCCCCGACCGACGTGCCACAAAGTCTCGGTCTTGTCACTTGCGGCGGCCTGGTTCATCGGCTCGAAAAACATCTTTGTATGTGACTGTGCTCTCCCGGATCTCGGTATGGCGGTTGTTCTTCTCTTTTTTCGGCGTTGCCATGATGACGACGGAGGACGTTCATGGACTATGTTTCGGCGAGGCACAAGTTTCTTCAAGGGTGGAATAGTAATTTTATTTCTTACGGAATGCTTTGTGCAAAGTTGCTTGAAAACATATTTGTCTCTTATGATGATCATATGTGTAATCTTTGTGAACAAATTGCCTAATGAAATATGTGGTTGCATAAAAAAACCCAACTGGGCCAGGCCAAGTACGGTAGGCAGTGGTCGTTTTCTTTAAAAAGAACAAAGAAAAAAGGCTAGGCTGTGGGCGTCGCGGATTCTATTTGCCGCCTTCTCCCGCGGTGATAGCAAAATCACTAGTTGAGGAGTACTGTTGCAAGGATTATTTCAATTCCCCAGGTTGCAACAAGTGGCGCATATGCGTGTGCGTCACTTGTCCCAACCTAGAAGTTTTCTTTCTTTTTGTAGATGCGTTTATTCAAAATGCTTTATCTTTCAAACCGTGCATCCAAATCTCAAACCGCTTTCACCGTTCGATTCCTCGCGTCGAGATTTTCAAAACTAAATCCCATGTTGATAGGTTTTGACGAACTTTTTTTCACAAAAAAATGGATGAAAACCGAACCGGGAGCACTGGTTTTTTCCCTTTCCGAAAGAGGCACGCCTGTGCCTCTCACGAAATCACAACCGTGTCTCTCGCGGAAGCAAACCCGTGACTCTTGCGGAAGTGAAAAAAAGAGAAAACACATTTTTTTCTGTTTACGAGGAGGCACGGCCGTGACTCTCGCGAAAGCACACCTATGCCTCTCGCAGAAGCAAAACTGTGACTCTTGCGAAAGGAAAAAAATAGAAAACACGTTTTTTCGTTTCCAAAAGGCACGGCCATGCACTACTAGGGAAAACCTTATACACAGAATCTTAGCAGCAGCGTGGTTTAAAAACAGACGCTACTGCTAATTAGCAGTATCTAGCTCCAGAGAGCAGTGCTACTAATATCTAAGTAGCAGTAGCGCTCTATGTGGAACAAGCGCTACTCCTATATTTGCCACGGTGTTGCCTCCTGGCTAGATATAGTAGTAGCGACCTTCGGGGGACGCGCTACTGCTAAAGTACTTAGTAGCATCGTTTTTCTTAAAAACTCGCTGCTGCTAAGTATCACCGCAACTAATTAAGTTTAGTCCCATACTGCTAAGCGAGCAAGGTGTTTATCACCTTAAATATGTTACTTCTCAACCTATCTCAAGCACTTGGTCTTCATTGAACTATATGTGTATGATTTGTAGCTGCAATATGAATCCTCACATGTATCTATACAGGTACAATGAGGATTCATGTTGACTATTTAGATTCTACACAAAAAGATCAATGATTACCAATGTATATTTTTGATGTTTTCACATTGCTTAGACTTACAACGTTTTTTCAGGACAAAGCGTTACCGATTTTGGGATAAACAAAAGAAATAACTACTTCCATTAGCAGTAGCATTTTTTATGTAAAACGCCCTATAGATAAGTTAGCTATAGTGCATTTTCCTTACGAGCGCTACTGCTAGTTCGACTTAACCACCACCCCCGGCTCAAAATTTCGCTAAGACCTCCTTTCCCCCTGTTTCCCTGCTCCTGTTGCGCCGCGCCGCCCGAGCCCGAGCCTCCCCTCACCGCCGCCGCCCGAGCCCGCCCTCAACCTCATAGCCACCGCCCGCCGCCGCTCTCGACCTCACCGTCGCCGCTCTCGACCTCACGCCGCCGCCCGAGCCCGCCCAGGACCGCCGCCTCCCGATCCTAAGCCCGCACCTCCCCGCCATCGTCTCTCCCCTCTCTGTAAGCCCCCCACCCCTCCCCCACCCTCTCTCTCTTTGCTTAGTTAGTAGATGATTTTAGTAGTAGTAGATGTTAATTTAGGGTTCATAGATAATGATTTTTAGTAGTGGTAGATATTAATTAGTAGTAGTGATGGTAAACTAGTTGTATAATTAACAGTAGTAGATGTTAATTAGTAGTAGATGTTAATTAGTAGTAGTAGATGTACTAGTTTCTTTCTATTTATAGTAAGTTTATATTTAGTAAGAACGAGTTGAATTAATAGAACTAGTTTAGTTTTAGTTGAACTAGTTTAGTTTTAGTTGAACTAGTTTAGTAAGTAAATTAATAAACTAGTTGAATTAATAGAACTAATGTATTTTTAGTAAGAAAATTAAAATAACTAGTTGAACTACTTTATTTTTAGAAAGAACTAGTTTTTTTCTATTTATAGTAATTTTATATTTAGTAAGAACTAGTTGAATTAATAGAACTAGTTGAACATGTCATATTTGTTGTTATTTTTTAGTTTAAGCAATTATTCGGGATGTACTAGTTGAATTAATAGGGTTTTTGCTTTTGCAGAAATCAAGGAGCCCCTCCATCATCCCCGCCGTCGTCCCCGTCACCGACCCCCTCCGACCTCGAGGTGAGACCAGGCAAATCTCCATGTCAATATGAGTCCTTTATGAGTTTCAGGCGCTTGTTTTGCCGGAGTGCCCGGTCATGTTTTGGTTACATCTCCGAGTAGCCTATGTTTTGCCGGAGTGTTGATTAATTTCCGTTCTGGCAAATTTTAGGCGCTCGATACGTCCTTTTTAGCAAAGGTCATTCCAGATTTTTCCGTGAATTCTGGCATGACTTGTGCTAGAATATGTAGGAAATATCGAGTGGCCTGGATTTTCTTGAAAAATAATGATCTGATTTAGGTTTTTTAGTACATATATTTAATTGTACAAGTTTAATCTTTGAATTATGAACGTACGAAATGTCGTACTCGGACGACGACAGTCTCCCGGGGGAGTCCAGCTGGTGCCACGACGATCGAGGTATGTGCGACAGGTTCATTGAGCTGGATGAAGATCGACGCTTCAGCATTAAGCTCGAGGAGACCTTCGATGTTGAAATGGTACGCAACAACGACAAGTGTTTTTTTCGTAATTAAGCATGACTTCAACTATTTCAATGTCTAATTTTCATCTTTTACAATTCGACTAGCTTATCCCATGCCATGCAAGACGCTATGTCTTGGAGAGGATGTGTTTTGAAGACCATGAAAATTTTAAAACAAAGAAAATACACCTAAGGACCCATCATGATATCGATTTTGAAGTAAATCTGTACAATTCTCAGAGCGTAATCCATTTTGGTTGCCAAAATTGGGAAGCACTTTGCAAAATGTATGATTTTTATGAGGGTATGATTGTCACCATGGATCTTGGTAATCCTGACATCGAGCAAGACAATATGGACATTTAGGTCCTTGTTGATACGCTTCCGATTCTACCGCAATGTGAGTTTCTCAAACATAGTTATTCACTAATTTATATTGTTTATTTTAAAATAGTTGACAGCTTATTTCCGTTGACAGCTTATTTTGAATCTTCAAAGAATGTGCAGAAGATGATAGACAAAACCCACTACAATGATGGCTCCGAATTAATTTATAAGGAGAAAAGTCATCTGATTGCTTATTGTACTTTTCTTGGGAATTACAATACCTATTATCGAACTCCTCCAAATTATGGTGAATACGTGCCACTAGTGCACGTGTTGAACCACGATAACTTCTATGGAGATATCCTGGTAAGATTTTTTTACTATGACGACATCAGTTCATCTTTTGCATACTTCTAAAACTAGTACATCATTGCTAACTACGAAATTATTACTATGTTTTTCAACAGAAAATCCCGATGGATTTTGTGCCTCATTTGATGTATTAAAATGGTCGCCTTGAAGTTGTGAACATACAACCAGGTCATCCTACTGATCTCACCTGTGCATATCGGATTTCTGAAACCGGTGAACATGTCACAGCCCCAGTTCAGCCCTTGCTTGACATTGCTTGTTCATCATGCCATCATGTTTAAATTCCATAGAAACTTGAAATGGGGATTGCCTAAACCCCTGGCATCAAAGGAAGTCACTAGGTTCAACTAAAATATTTTCAGTAAATCCAAATGGCTTTCAAAAATGTTCATCATTTATGGAAAATGCTGTAAACAGTAACCAGAGGTGATGCACATTTTTCCATGACATATTTGGGCTCTGAATTAAATCATACTCTATTTGCATTTGGGCATTTAAAAGCTATAAAATATTTTAAATGCTCAAATAATCATAAACTAAAATGTTTACTGTTGGATATATTATAAACAGTAGCCATGATTAGTTTCATGATTTTTGGAAATGTCTTAGCATTTTAATTAAGTCAAAACAATTGCTGAAAAATAGAAAACAGAAACTAAAATAAAAGAGAGAGAGACTCACCTGGCCACTTACCTGGCCCAGCTCCTCCAGCAGGCCCAGCCCACCTGGCAGCCCAGCCACCTAGCCAGCCCACCGAGTGCAGAGCCGTCTTCTTCCTCCTGCCAGAAGGCAGAGGAGAAGCTAGCCACGGCGCCGCGGCGTGCCACGCCTGCAGCTGCCTGCCTGGTTGTCCCCTCGTCATCCTGGACGTCTTCCGCGACGCCACGCAACCCCCCGACCCCTCTTACTCTCCCTGTGCTCCTCCACCTCCTCTGTTTCTCTCTCCCGAGCACACCGAGCGCAGCCGTCGCCGCCGGCGAGCTCCCCCATGGCCACATCCATCTCCGAGCCCCACCGACGCCCCCGCCCTGAGCTCCTCTACCGAATCCCTCTCTCCCCGCAGTGAATCTCTTCCCCTAACCAGCCTAGCCACCGGAGCCGTGAGCTCCTCACCGCCGGCAATGGCGCAGTCGTGGCCATAGTCATTGCAGCTCGCGTGCGAGCACACCAATGTGCTTAGAGCCTTCCCAGGAAGTTGTAGAACTCACCAACTCCTCCTATAGATCACCGTAGTGCCGAACCCGTCGATCCCGTAGCTCCGGCCGCCGCTAACCTCAATGCCCGCGCTGCTTCCGGCCACCCTACGGCCTCCCGTCCGGTCCATTGGATGCGGACGAGCAAGAGATCCTCCCTTGTGCGCTCAACGCGCCAAACCACCGCCCAAAGCTCAAATCCGAGCCGCGCCGCCGTCGTTTTGGTCGCCGTCGGCCAGGCTCCGGCGACTGCCGACGTGGACGTCGTTAGCGCTAACCCTGCCAGCTAAACGCCCCTATTATCCACTAACAACAGGCCCCACCGCTGGTCAAACGCGTGTCAGCGCAGGTTTTGACCGGGATTAGTCCATGTGTCACTAACGTGTGGACCCCACACGTCAGATTTGACTCTGGGCGATCTAGCTGACCTGCTGACGTCACTAATACGTCAGGCTGATGCAGTAAATATTTTCTGTATTTTAAATAAATCAGAAATGATTTATTTTTTTAAAAAAATATCCAAAACTTCTAAAAATCATAGAAATTCAACCATAGCTCAGAATGAAAAGATTTATATATGAAAAATTATCAGAAAAATATGAAGAATCTGTTTATGTCACGATCATGCATGTTTGAACAAGTTAACCTCACTGAATAGGACAAATGATGATTAGGGCAATTTATGAAATAACATTTGGAGTTGGAATTTGATCTTGTTTGAGTTCCACTTCAATCAAATTGGCTAGATATTGCATTAGGTCAATTCAGTACCTTAATATGTCATATCATTCATTCGCTTGTGCATTGCATTAATTGAATGATGTTATGTTCCCTTGCCGGTAGTTGTCCCCTCTCGATAGACGTGGTTTCGACGATGAGTTCGATGACACCGATGAAGAGCTATACTATCTTCAGAAGTGCCAGGCAAGCAAAACCCCCTTGTTCATTCCGATACAATCCCCCTCTCTTGCTCCTGCTCTCTTTTACTGCATTAGGAAAACACCGTTTCAACTGTTACATGTTGCGATAGTTGAACCCCTTTCCTCTGCATGACCTGTTGTTGTCATATTAAATAGATGAAACCCACTAGCATGAGTAGGAGTTGTTTGAGCCCTGATGTGCCTACTCATTCATGTTTTCTTGTCATGCCTGCTAGTGCTTAGAGTTGTGTCAGGTCTGATTCATCGGGGATGAATTGGAAAGTTGTGAACATGTCCTAATGTGTGTGAGGTAAGTGTGTCGAACACGATTGGGTAAAGGTATCGATGAGAGGCCATGTAGGAGTACATGGTGGGTTGTTTCATTGGAACCGTCCTTAAGCACTGAGATCTGTATGTGTGATTTAAGAACCAATTAGTACCATGCATTGGAATCCTTAATTGACCCTCTCGGCTTCTTAACCACCCTAGTCCTCTGTCCAAGAGTTGCAACTAGTTTCTAGTGTTTGTAGGATATGTGTTGGCGGCCGTGCGTAGCGCTGACCCCATGGGTGAGTTATGTTGCGGTAGATACACCATGGCCGGGCATGCCGGGCGCCCGTTTGGTGTCTCGGAACCCTGTACACATCGTTCGGGGCCGTATGTGGAAACCTCGGTCGGACTCCCTGCGGATGGAACCTGGATAGGCGATAAACCTGGACTAGAGACTTGAGTGTTTAGGTAGGCCGTGGCCGACACCCCCGTTGGGCTTCCGCTTGAAGGTTGCCGAGTACATGTCGTGTAAATGACGGTAAGTGGTGAGAGCGTGTATGAAGAAGTACACCCCTGCAGGGTTAACATCATCTGTTCGAATAGCCGTGTCCGCGGTAAAGGACTGCTTGGTTGCCTATACAGTTCATAGATAACTTAAAGTGGATACTCTAAAACTCGCAAGATAAGCGTGAGTGCTATGGATGGCCTTCTCGTAGGGAGACGGGAGCGGATCCATAGTGGTGTATTGATATGGTGGATATGTGGACTCGTGTGTGCCACCTCAAAAGAGTTGCTTGTAGTTGTAGTTCAGGTTAGCCACTGGGTCAAAGCTGGCTTGCTGTAGTTAAACTCCACTACCCCTTTGTTGATACCAGTGCATATGTAGTTAGTTCTGATGTAAGTCTTGCTGAGTACAATTGTACTCACGTTTGCTTAATTTATGTTTTGCAGAGAGACGTCAGTCTCGCTAGTAGTTCTGTGTGGGCTTCGACGTTTAGCTTGCTACCTCAACTATGATCTTGTGCCCTCGGCAGGATCTGGTAGATAGTCAGGCTTCTTAGCCTTTTTCATTTGTAGATGTCTGTACTCAGACATGTTAAGCTTCCGCATGTGTTTTGATTTGTATGCTATGATGGTTGGGTCATGATACCCATGTTTGTAATATCTCGCTCCTCGGAGCCTAATGAATAAATACTTGAGTTGTAGAGTTATGTTGTGATGCCATGTTGTATTTACACATATTGAGCATATTGTGTGTATGATTGAAATGCTTGGTATGTGTGGGATCTGACAATCTAGTTGTTTATCCTTGGCAGCCTCTCTTATGGGGAAATGTAGTCTAGTGCTTCCATGAGCCATAGTAGTCCGCTACAGCCCGGTTCACCGGAGTCCTGTTAGCCCAGCACTACTGCTCAGGACACTTTGACTGGCCGGCATGTGTTTCACTTCATTCCTGTGTCTGTCCCTTCGGGGAAATGTCACGCGGTGACATCCGGAGTCCTGCCTAGCCTGCTACAGCCCGGGTTCCTGAAGTCCTGTTAGCCCAGTGCTACAGCCCGGATTCACACGCTGCTGACCGACATGCTCGATGTGATTCATGTATGCCTGTCCCCATAGGTTAGTGCCGCTTTGGGTTCACGACTAGCCATATCGGCCCGGCTTCTCTATCATATGGATGCTAGTGACACTATCATATACGTGAGCCAAAAGGCGCAAACGGTCCCGGGCCATGGTAAGGCGACACCCGTGGGAATACTGTGCGTGAGGCCGCAAAGTGATATGAGGTGTTACCGACTAGATCGATGTGACTTGGAATCGGGGTCCTGACAGAACACATGCTAATCAAAGAGTGGAAAAAATGTTTGGACATTCGTAATGAGATTCTTGGAAGCAACATTAAGTGAGAGGCAAGAATTGGAGACATGATAATCTGCATTCTCCATAATGGAGAGCCAGGGGCTATCTTGTCTTTTGCTATTTTATCTTAGAGAATATAGTAGGTCCTAAGAGAATGTAGTAGGTCCTATGAGGTACAATATGTTTATTATGTGATACAATGTGTTAGAGTTGGTGACGAGGAGTACTTGTGATTACGACTAATGACCAATTTGCTATGTGATGTCTCATTGATGAAAATGATGATCTTAAGGAGGTGTTATATGACAATGATGTATTATGATGATAAGTTGTTAATGATATGATGATGATGATGATATTTATTACATCACGGGGTGAAAGAACCGCATATTAGTTTCAAGTGGATGTCCATCCACTTGAAACTAGTCCACGGTTCTTTCACCCCGTGATGTAATAACTCATTATGATTTCAAAACAATTTCTAAATTCCTGTTGTATGGAAGCTTGTGTAAAGGTGTACGAATACAACATGAAATAAAAAAGAAATAAAACAATTTCTCGCGGAAGCAAAACCGCGACTCTTGTGAAAGGAAAAAAAACAGAAAACGCGTTTTTTCCGTTTCCGAGAGGCACGGCCGTGACTCTCCCGAAAGCACAACTGTGCCTCTCGCGGAAGCAAAAAAATGACTCTCGCAAAAGAAAAAAAAACAGAAAACACGTTTTTTTCCTTTCCGAGAGGCACGATAGTGACTCTCGTGAAAGCAAAACCGTGACTCTCGTGGAAGCAAAACAGTGACTCTCGCGAAAGGAAAAAATAAAAACGCGTTTTTTTGCATACAATTTTTCTTTTCGAAGTTTTTTGTTTGATCGAAAAGCTAAGGAAGACCGGTGGAAAAACCAAAACATTGAAAAAACTAAAAAATACCGTTTAAATAGCCGAAAACTTGTGCGAAAAAAAACAAATCCGAAAAAGCAACCAGAGTGCGACACGTGGCGAATGGGTGAAAGCGCGTCAAGTGACGCTGATTCCGCGAGTATTACCCCCTTTATGTCAGGATTGTCATGAGAATTGCACCATCTCTTATGAATTCTTGAAGCAGTGATACTTCTCGCTATCATTGTTTCATTCCTCAGTCCCGTGTTGTCGCAACCGGAATGCCGACAAGTGAACCATGATGTGTGAAATCAATACTACTAGCAACCCCATTGCTTGGTAGCTAATGGACAATAATTTCATTCTTAGCGTGTTGGTTATTGAATCATCATCCTAAGACTGATCGTGCTACCTAGTCCTTATTTCTGGTGCACTCTTCGATCAATGAGTTAGGATTATTCAATCCCTTGCTTACTTGATCATATCGTCTTGCTCTGAAAAGCAAGATTGTTCTCAAGCTTAGCAACATATTGGTGGTTCGTGATTTTTTGGACATCTTCACGGAAGTATCACCAGGTTGTCCCCTGACCGCTATGTTGAGTTCGTGATCACATTGGTTTTCCTCCAAACCACCCATTCTCCAAGAATCTGTGTGGGATACCCCTGAGCTAGTTGGTTAAGCTGAACAACAACTTGGAGAGTTGGAAGATAAAAGCTTGTCTGACTTAGTTCATGTTAAGGGATATCTTTTTGTGTGTGTGAGTGTGTGTTGAAGAAAGATGATATCTCCATCGATTGGTCCTCGTGATCAGTTGTTGGATCTATTGCCTTGTCAAAACCTTGACTTGAGTATGGGCTATTGTCAAGTCAAATCAGAACCAACGATGTTCGTAATGTTGTCTTACTCGCGGTTGATCCCTCGAGCATACACCATTACATCTTTTGGTCTGACCAATGCTATCACCGTGTTCACATAATGGTGGAAGTCCGGTAATATGGAAATTCCAATGAGTTGCTATTGAGCCCATCAACAACATCTTGCCTCCTCCATGATTCATGTTAAACATCAAGCTAGTGTTGGAAACTTTTGTAAGCATTATCTTCATGTTTCGTTCATGAAATACATGTTTGGTGTAAGGAGTGACTTTCTCCAAGTTCACGTGCATTAGGTGCAAGTTGTCGCCGTGAATTTGAGAAAGATTGTTCTTGCTTTCTCCAGAATCATCCCAAGTCAGTCATGCATGTGCGAAGTATTTCATGGTTTGATAGGCTCGCTACCTCCACTCCATGTGTAATTCCTAACACCTCAAGCCACTGATTGATTTGTTCAAGGGGAAGAAGTTTCTTCTTAAGAGCTAGACTTACGCAAGGACTTTGATATCCTAGATGGTGGTTCCCCACCTGAACTTGGAAGTGTTTTATTATAAGACTACTACGTGGTCATGCTTGTCTTGGACAGCGTGTTCACAAGTTTGTAGCAGAACCAACTCATGTTTTGGAGCTTGCTATCATAGTTCATTCCCCGAGAATCTCGCAACGTCATCTCGTCGAATTGTGTTGCAAACTTTCATTTTTCTTTCTAGACTTGATGAGTCTGGAATATCCTGACACCAACCGGATCTGAATCTCAGGCAGATATGATGGTTGGAACGTTTCTCAAGGGCTGTTGTTGCAGCCCATCATGGAAACGCCAATGACCATAGCGTTGCTGCCTTGTTTGGTCATAATTAATTAGCCTTATTTATTAGGTTGTTCATCCACGTTTCACATGCACATGAAAAAGGGCAGCAACGCCATGGTTCTGTGGCGTTTCTGTGATGTCCAGAAACGCCAGCGCCTTCGGCGTTTCTTACCTAGTCCGCAACGCTAGCTACCTCGGCGTTTCTTTTTTGATCAGAAACGCTAGCTACCTCAGCGTTTCTTCCTTGAGAGGAAACGCCGCGGGTTATGGCGTTGTTAAAAGGGTCAGACCGTGAAATACTTTCACGTCGAATTTACTTTGTGACAAAGTTCGTTCAAAGGGTCAGAATAGTGATTTCGTCCGCTATTATTGCGGGACATTTTTCTTTTATTTGATAGCTGCTCTTGAATTCGCGGATTACAGTATATAGAAACGAGACTATTGCCAGCTCACCGGCGGCGTCTGCTGCCAGGGTTTGGGAAGCAGCTGGAGTATACATTGTATAGAAAATTCCCAAACAAGGACTTGCTCTATTTTCTGTTTCTTTTGTATACGTAGATTGGTTTCGACCAACCATGTTCATTTCCGAGCAAAAATAATGTTTGCTGTCTCCTCCTTTTTTGGACAGATGGAGTACTACAAAACGGCGAAAGGGCCAATTGAGCCACTCGTGATGTTTGCTGGCAGGACCTTTAGTGCTGAGAGCTGACAACATCGACAAAACCAACAATTGTCAAGACAGATAGCATCTTCCACTTGCTGTGGGATGATGATTCCGACACCTGGTATCACGCAAGGCGCAAGTGAAACTTGTACAATGTCTTATCTACCATACAACATGGATCCGTCATCTGGTGCCGGCTTGGTTCCACGGAGTGCCAATAGTGGTACCTCCCTGCAAGGTACCGATAGTTTTACTGATAGTGTGCTCATATCATATCCTTAGGGCTGTTACTTTAAATTGAAATTATTCTGTAGGCATGCTGCGGGGCTTCTAGCCTAGAAATCCAATGACAGCACCAAAATTGACAAACATCAACTTGTGTTTAGCCTTTCTATTCAGAAAAAACCCCATCCCCTAAGTAGCTATTCTGTGAAAGAAGTGCTTCAAGTAAAATGTAAAACTGAAAGTTGTATTATCAGAATTTGGCAATATGCTCTTTCTGACTCTTAATTTCCATTCTTTTTCTGAGTATGACATAGTATCAGTTCGAAATGTGATCTCACAATGATCAGTCCCACAGTGTTTTCCCATATTCATCTATGACATCTTCCAAATAGACTATTTAGTCTTGGAGGATCTTTTTCTTCTAATTTGCCTGACCGTATCTTCTCATATACTGATTTGTACTGTTGTCCTTCTTCCAGGGGGAGCTCCTGATGAGCATGTGAACACAATGTTTTCTCAGGGGATACTCCCTACACAACATGGTCGGCCTGAAACCAACAAACTCTTGGTAAGAACTCTACACTATGCTTATGCTTTACCAATACCAAATATGGTACTCTAGTTACTATATTCCTAATGCTTGGCTAAACACCACAGCCTAAGGTAACTCAGGCATGCCCTGCACCTTCGAAGGATCTCCCAAAGGAACCAAAGTTCAGCTGCCCAGTCTGCACGAACGAGTTGGTCGATGCGTCGTCGACTATCTGCGGCCACATCTTTTGTCAGAAGTGTATCGAGGCGTCCATCCAGGCTCAGAGCAAGTGCCCTACCTGCCGTAGGACGCTGACCGTGAACAGTTTTCACCGTATCTACCTCCCGACCATGGATTGAAATGATCCAGCCATTCGAGATGTGTGGTGGAGCATTGACATGTGAACCTTCTCCTCATTGGCATTTAGCTAATTCTGTCTTAACTATTCTTCACAGGGTTATATCATTAGCATTCAGTTTTTGCCGAACAGTTTAACAAGTGCTCGAGTAGTAGTTAATAATCTGCATCCTTGATGGTAATTGGTAAAGGTTTAAAGGATACGTATTGTGAACTTCATCTGCAAAGAAATGTCAAAAGGGAAAGTAGTGGCTGTACCCACTTTCGGTGCACCCATGGTGTACACTTGCAAGAAAACATATCAAAACATTTCAAAAAAAATATGAAACTTCGTGGAAATGATGATCAACAAATGTTATGAGGGCTTGCAAAGTTTGGTGGTCAAATAACATTCGAGAAGCGCCCTACAAAAAAGACAAAATTGCAAAATCTGTTCAAACAGTGCACGTACGTTTTGACTAATTTTCAATGATTTTGTCTTTTTTGTAGAGAGCTCCTCGAATGTTATTTGGCCACCAAATTTTGCAAGCCCCCATAACATTTGTTGATGATCATTTTCATGAAGTTTTAGATTTTTTCAAATGTTTTGATATGTTTTCTTGCGTGGGTGCACCGAGAGTGTTTTCATCTTAGGGTATATGGTGGTCGCTGTGTGCATGGCTCGATGCAAAGGCCAGGGGTTATCCTCCTTTTCTTAAAAAGGGTATATGGTGGTCTTCACCCACTCTAGAATATGTGTTTGTGCAGTCAAGAAGATTTGGGCTTTGTGTTGTCCTTCTCAAAGTATATATGAAAAGCAGGCCTAATTTCTTGAGATTGTTTACCTTACGTGCCTGTTGGCTTGCACATTTGTTGTACCGTTCCATGAACGTTATACATATAGATATAATAATGTTTTTACACGCAGATCTACCTGCTGCTAAGGTTTTGGGTACCGAGCGAAAAAATTGGTTACCAGGCGGTAACCGCAAATCCCAGTACCTCATGAAAAATCACCTTACCGGTAAGAAATCCTGAATTTTTGAATTTGCATGATTTTTTTCCAGATTCAAATTCATTCAAAAAATTCGTTCGGTAACCGCCTTGTATTTTTTCTGTTACTGCGGTAACAAAAAAATCTCGGTGCCCCACGGGATTTCTTTTCATCCGGGATCTAGTCACCAGCTAGATTAAGATTCTTGATCACGGACAAAAAGTCATCTAGTTCATGGTCTTGCCAAATCATTGTCCTACATAGAAGTCATCATAGCCAGAAGAGTCGCGGATCCAAAATTGCGACCTATTTCAACGTGAGCTGCAGTGTTTCACCCTCGACGTCAAGGGTACACTGGCGTGTTCATGTGCAAAGACAACCTAGGTCCATCCCAAAGCACTGCAATGGTGCAACACCTACAGTGACCATTGGCAATGGCATGGAAATACGCTGATGTACTGGCAGAGGCATGGCGTCTGACCTGGACTGTAAAGGGTTGCACTGTCATTTCATAAACTTAATTTCAAATGCACTGGCAGAGGTATGTCTCCTTTGTTGTTGCCATTAATGCCCAACCTTTTCACCACTTTCGAGGCACTCAAAGGTATCTGACATGGTTATCTCTTATCGTCGTATCTTTTCACCCTTGTTGTCAATGAACTGTTACTTTATCTAAAAGAAGCCTTTAATACTAATTGTTTGGAAGGTATCCAACTGGCCCCTCTGCCCCCCCAATACATTTCTCGATGTTTGTGAATTACTTGATTGTTAGAAGTAGGGCAGATAAAGGTTGATTGGTTTGGATGGATAATCCTAGCCATAATAGGAGCCACCCTAATGGCATGCGCTTTAGCTAGGATATGAGAGACCACGTTGATAACCATGATTGTCCTGAACTATCAAATATCCGTCACTCGAACTACCTTTGGGATTAACACTAGGACACCATAGTTGAAACATGAGGCGTCAAGCACCCCGACATAGAAATCATGGAAAATGTCCATCACCACCCCTTTGATGGGACTCCAAAATTTCAAAAAGAATCATACATGCAAACCATCGGGAGCAGGCGCCGAATCCAGACGCATGGACAAGATAGTGGCTTCAACATCATTTTTCATGTAAGGGAGGAGGAGGGCATTCTACCTTGTCGTCCCGAGTCCACGTGTCTGGGTGCAGCCCCACCCCTCCCCTAGGTTGTCACTGGAATAGATCTTTGTAAAAGTTGTCTCAACCTTTTCATGGAGCAACCTAGGTCCACCCCAAAGCACTGAAATGGTGCAACGCCTACGGAGTTCATTGGCAATGGCACGGAAATACACTGATGTACTGGCAGAGGCGTGGCGGCTGACCTGGACTGTAAAGGGTTTCATTGTCATTTCATAAACTTAATTTTTCAATCCATGACATATGTCTCCTTTGCCGTTAACATTAATGCCCAACCTTTTCACTGCTTTTGTGGCACTCGAAGGTATCCGAAAAGATTGTCCGTTATCACCGTATCTTTTCACTCTTATTGTAAATGCACTGTCACTTTGTCTACAAGAAGCATTTAATTCTAACCGTCTGTAAGGTATCCAACTGGCCCCTCTGGTCCCCAACATTCGTCGATGTTTGTGAATTATTTGATTGTTTGCGGTAGCGCGGATAATAATGATGCCTCCGTTTTTGCGCATATCATTATATTTCTTGTGATATTTCTGGGCAAACACCAAATTGGAGTAAATCTTCCATCCTCTTTAGTAAATGCAACAATCAAAATTCTCGTAATCAAATTAAGAATATTTCCGTTGCTCCTAATATGGCCTCTAACAATTTACACCTCGGGCTTGGGCACCCTCTCATCCTACCTGGGCTGGGAAGAATAGATCTGCAGTCCACAACTTCATTATTGATAAATTAAAGCTAAGCTTACTTGTTACAAAGCTAATTGGATTTCTGTTTGCACACGAACATGCCACTGTGTACCCTGGTGTCGAGTGTGATAAGCAAGCCAATATTGCCGGAGGAGTCTCACCGGATACGCAAGACACGCCGACGAGATCTTTTAAGGACCCGAAACCCCACACGTCTTGGAGAGACCCCATCAAGGAGAACTTGCTATGGGATGCCCTTGGTCAACCTGAACGCCCCTAGGGTCTCGTGGATCTCTGCCAGCGAACAGGAAGGACAAAGAAGAATGGGGAAGAATATAATGAAGGAGGGATTAAAAGATAAAGGTAAAAGTGGTAGACTGATTGATTGGGCGTTGCTCAATCGGCCATCACATCTCTTATATATATGAGGTGGCTGAACTTTCTTTACAAGAAAATGACTCCAATTTCTTCCAATTTTTTATTGTATTAAGGGAGGCATGACATTACTATACGTGTGGACTACAAAATTTAACATGAACTCATCTAGGTCATGGTCTTGCCAAATCATTGTCCTGCAGAGAAGTCATCAAAGCCAGAAAAGCCGCGGATCCAAAAATGTGACCTCCACTAAATCTCGTAGGCCTCACTCCAATAAAGATGAGGCTGGAGGATTCAACTGGGAACGCAACAACCACTCACCACCACCCTAACAAATCGTGCAAACCTGTCACATCCCTAGTTCTGGTATGACCTAGGCTAGCTAGTCATGTGTGCATCACGTTTAAATTTCAATTAAATTTGAAATGGGGATTTGTAAAACCCTCAGAAATCATTTATGGAAATGACCCAGATAAAAATTGCTCCAAAAGGGTCCAAGAAAATGTTACTGTCTCTCTCTGAAAATATTGGGCAGAGGTAAAATTTCAAACCAATATTTTTAGGAGCTCATAAATATTTATTTTGGCCATTTGGAATTAATCCAGTAATTATTTGCGTTGGATAAATATTTTTATATATATAAAATATTGTCCAATAATTCTGAATTTTGGTGAGGGGCTTTGGAATAATCCTTTAGGCCCCTGCAAAAATTTTCAGAAGAAAATAACTTGATTTAGTATTTTTATTAAATCAAAACAAAGGTCAAATAATAGAAAAGAAAACAAAATGGAGAAAGCTCACCTGGCCTTACCTGCCTGGCAGCCCAGCTGGCGGCCCAGCTCCTCTAGCCGGCCCAGCCGACTGGCGACGCCAGTCGTCGCCTACCTCCTGCCAGGAGGACGGCGCGCGTGTGCCCGACGCGCGCGAGCACGCGCCGGCCACCTCCTGCTTCCCCGCTCGCTGCTGGAGGCCCCCGACGACGCCACGCACTTCCCCCGGACCTCTCGCACTCTCTCTCGCTCTCCCTCCTCCCCTGGATCTCTCCCTTTCCTTGCATCCGAGCGAGCTCGTCGCCGCCGATCGCTGCTGCCGCGGCCACCGTCTCCGCCTCGTCCCTCTGACGTGTCTACGAGCTCTGCGACGTCGTCCTCGTCTTCTCCACCGACCCAGGCAAGCCGGGACGCACCGTAGCGTCCTCATCGCGCTCGTCTTCGGCCTCGGCCGCCGTGGATCGCCGCCGTCGAATTCGCGGCAACCAACGCTTCCCCGAGCCCGCTTCGACGCCCTCTGCGACCGCTGTGAGCTCCATCGTCGTTTGCCCCTCTTCCCCTTGCTTCTCGATCACCGCAGCCGCCGTTTCGACCGAAGCCGTAGCACCTCGCCGCCGGCCATGGCGCCACCGTGGCCAGGGGCCGAGCCAGCCGCAACCGAGCACGTCACCGTGCTCCTGGTGCCACGAGGGTGCCGCAGAGCCCCTCGGGTGGCCTCCCCGTGCCCCACAGCCGCTTCCGCTTGAAGCCCGTGCTCCGGCCGCCGCCCCGAGCTCCGCTCCGGCGAGCTCCGGCCGTCCCCGCCTCTCCCACTTGCTCCAGATGACGCGGACGAGCGCTGGCTCCTCGCCAGTGGTCTCCGCCGTCCAAATGGTCGCCGGAGGGCGAAATCCGAGGCCCTCCGCCGCGTCTGGCTCGCCGGCGTCAAGCCGCTGGTGGCTTTGACCCCGCTGACCGTTGACTGGGTGGGCCCAGTTTGACCTCCCCCTTGTGTCACTAACGCGTGGGCCACCCCCCCTGACATTTAGTTAGTATTAGATTAACACTAATTAACCTAGGTTAGTTACCTAGTTAGTCACTGACCAGTGGGCCCGGCGCCCACTAATCCTAATTAGGCTAAATAAACCCCCTGTTAACTAACTGAGTCACTGACATGTGGATCCCACACGTCAGGTTTGACTCGGACAGCTCCTTTGACCTGCTGACGCAATGCTGCCGTCATGCTGACGAAATATATCATTTTCTGGTATTAAAATAAATCAGGAAATTCCAGAAAATGATATAAACTTCAAAAATTCATAGAAATTCAACCGTAGCTCAGATTGAAATAATTTATATATGAAAAAATATCAGAAAAATTCAATCTATCCATCTATACATGACAAACCATCTATACATGCTGTATATATGAAAACACACTTATGGCATATCTAAGAGCTTATGTTAAAGGTGCATTTGAATCTTTAGTTCAAATGGACTTTAACCAAATGAATGCTAGTTGCATTAGCTCAAACAACATCACATACTCATGCCATGTTCATGCATCATAATGTTGCATATGCTTGTGTTTGATTTCCGACACCGTTCCTTCTCGATAGGTCCTGCTCCGGAAAGTGTTCGAGAGTACCTATCAGTGGAGCAGTGCCCCCCTGTTGATCTACCAGGCAAGCAAACCCCCTTGTTCATTCCGATACAATCCTACTCTCTCGCTCCTGCTCTCATTATTGCATTAGGACAACAACGATTCAACTGCTACTTTATGCTGCGGTAGTTGAACCCATTCCTCTGCATGACCTGTCATTGCCACAGTAAATAGTTAAAACCCACTAGCATGTGTAGGAGTTGATTGAGCCATGTTGTGTTCTTGCCATGCCATGCCTGCTATTGCTTAGAGTTGTGTCAGGTCTGATTCATCGGGAATGAATTGGAGTGGTACGATATGTTCTGGTGCTGAGAGTTAAGCGTGTGAACACGATTTGGTAAAGGTAGCGGTGAGAGGCCATGTAGGAGTACATGGTGGGTTGTCTCACTGGAACCGTCCTTAAGCACTGAGTTCTGTGTATGTTGTCCAATGACTAGCTACTACCACACATTGGGCTCCGGGCACTCCAAGCTCTCTCGACTTATTAACCAACTTGATCTTTGTCCAGGAGTTGCAATTAGTTTCTGGTGTTTGTAGGTAGTGTTAGTAGTCTACCAAGTGGCACCCGGCCAGGTGGGCTTGGGACAGACTAGGCACAAGTGGCACGGTGTACCAAGCGTAGATCCATCCGGCGAGGTGGGCTTGGGAACCCTGCACACATCGTTTGGGGCCGTGAGCGACACCCCGGCCGGATCTCCTTGCGGATGGAACCCGAATAGGCGATAAACCTGGACTAGAGTCCTGTGTGGTTAGTCAGGTCGTGGCCGACACCCTCGCCAGGCTTCCGCTTGAAGGTTGCCGAGGTACATGACGTGTACATGGTGATAAGTGGTGAGAGCGTGTGTGAAGAAGTACACCCCTGCAGGGTTATCATGATCTATTCGAATAGCCGTGTCCTCGGTTACGGACTTCTTGGATGCTTACGTGGTACATAGACAACTTGAAGTGGATACTCTAAAATGCTCAAGACAAGTGTGAGTGCTATGGATGGCCTTCTCGTAGGAAGACGGGAATGAATCCATAGTAGTGTATTGACGTGGTGATTAGTGGACTCGTGTGCGCCACCTCAAAAGAGTTACCAGCAGTCGTAGTACAGGATAGCCACTGAGTCAAAGCTGGCTTGCTGCAACTAAACTCCACATTACCTTCTTGATACAAGTGCATGTATGATAGGATCTGATGTAAGTCTTGCTGAGTACCTTTGTACTCATGTTGCTTTATTTATGTTTTTGCAGCGGAGACTTCGGTCTTACTAGTTTACGTGGACTTCGACAAGTAGCTTGTACCTCAGCTACGATCTTGATCGGATGTTGTAGATAGTCGGGCTCCTCAGCCTTTTTCATTTGTAGTTGTCTGTACTCAGACATGTAATGCTTCCGCTTGTTGCTTGTATGCTCCGAATGATGGGTCATGTGACCCTTGCTTGTACTTAATGCTATGTGGCTCTTTTGGGCCTTTATCTATATGAGTTTGCGTTATGTTGTGATGCCATGTTGTACAACACATACTTGCATGTTATGCGTACGTGTAACGTGTATTGCTATGTGTGGGATCCGACAATCTGGTTGTTTATCCTTGGCAGCCTCTCTTATGGGGAAATGTAGTCTAGTGCTTCCTTGAGCCATAGTAGTCCGCTACAGCCCGGTTCACCGGAGTCCTGCTAGCCCAGCACTACTGCTCAGGACACTTGACTGGCCGGCATGTGTTTCACTTCGTTCCTGTGTCTGTCCCTTCGGGGAAATGTCACGCGGTGACTTCCGGAGTCCTGCCTAGCCTGCTACAGCCCGGGTTCCCCGGAGTCCTGTTAGCCCAGTGCTACAGCCCGGATTCATATGCTGTTGACCGACATGCTCGATGTGATTCATGTATGCCTGTCCCCATAGGTTAGCACCGCTTTGGGTTCACGACTAGCCATGTCGGCCCGGGTTCTTTGTCATATGGATGCTAGCGACACTATCATATACGTGAGCCAAAAGGCGCAAACGGTCCCGGGCCAGGTAAGGTGGCACCCGTGGGAATACCGTGCGTGAGGCCGCAAAGTGATATGATGTGTTACATGCTAGATCGGTGTGACTTAGGATCGGGGTCCCGACAGCTTTGGTATCAGAGCCTGACTGCCTGTAGGATTTCCAAGCCAACCTGGTCGAAGTTGAGTCTAGAAATTCTTTAGTTATGTAAGGGAATTGATTGTGGAAGGGAACGTAAGGCTCTTTTTACTCCTTATATCTCATGCCCTTCTGATCTGAGTCATCCTATCTTTCCTACGGGGTTAAGGAACTAGGCTTTCTTTTCTGTCTATCAGGATCACGTGTTACTACTCCATAGTCTCTTAGGATTGGTTGATCAGAGTCATATCCCAGTTCGAGTACCTCTGGTGTAGCCTGTTTAGTAATATCTCAGAACCTTGAGTGATGATGTTGAGTATGGTGCTACCCCGTCTTTCGCAGAATGTCTCATTCTGAGCATTTTACTGCCGTTATGCTGCCGGAATTGTCCTAGGAGTTTGAGAGATACTAAATTTCCTTGTGCTACATGTTGCATCCTATAGTTGTTGTTGACCTCGTCCTTGGTTCCGCTTCTCAGGATGTCGTCAGTTAACCGAAGTTCTGTTGCTCGTTGCCTGAACCACGGAGGTGGTAGGGATGAGGAGGATCCTCCCGACCAACCTTCATTGGCAGAGTTCATGATAGAGATGGAGAGGAACAAGCGTGAGTCTAACCGCTTGTTGGCACGTATCGAGGAGAACACCGCACATCGGTGCAAAGAGTCAGCGACCATCCAGGATTTCATTGATCTGAAACCACCCACCTTCCATCATTCCATTGAGCCACTCGATGCAGATGACTGGCTCCATAGTATCACACACAAGCTGCGTTCTGCGAACGTAGCTGAAAGTGACAAGGTCACTTATGCTGCATATCACCTGGAAGGTCCTGCTAGTCTCTGGTGGCAGAACTATGAGGCTATGCTTCCAGCTGGTCAAATTCCTACCTGGAGAGATTTCACTGAGGCTTTTCGCGAGCATCACATTCCTGAAGCCCTCATCGATCGCAAGAGAGAAGAGTTCTGTAGTTTCACCCAGGGTAAGATGGCTGTTGATGCTTACAGTAGAGAGTTTGAGAACCTCGCCCGCTATGCTACAGAAGAAGTGTCCACAGATGCCAAGAAGCAGGCTAGGTTCCGGAAGGGTCTCAACCCCAAGTTGCGTCGTGATCTCCACTTGCATCGTTGCAATACATTCCACGCTCTTGTGAACAAGGCCATTAATGCAGAGACAGCTCAACTCACCTACGAGGAATCTCGTAAGCACACCCGTGATTTGGGTTCTTCCTCCGGTTCTAGTTCTCAGAAGCGCCGGATTTGGGTTCCGAACTCCGCTCTTCCACCCGGTTATACACCAAGGCCTTCTTGTGTGGCACCTCACCCAGTTCAACCATATGCTACACCCATGCCTATTGGTAGACCACTTGTCAATGCGGGTCCTTGTCCTACCTCCAAGATTTGTTACAAGTGCGGAGAGCCAGGCCACATTGCCCGTATTTGCACTCAGACCCGTGTTGCTCCACCCCAGCCCGAGAAGTCTGTTGGCCGTGGTAGTAAGCCTTCACACCAGATGATCAGTGCCAAGTCAGCTCCCACTGAACTTGGACGTGTGCATCACGTCTCAGCTAAAGACGCTCATGATGATCCAGATGTCGTTCTTGGTACACTCCTTGTCAACTGTCACCCAGCTTCGGTTCTATTCGATACCGGGGCATCTCACTCCTTCATTTCCGAAAGTTATGCCCGTTTGCACGACATGTCATTTTGTGATATGCCCTCCCCACTACTCATTCAAACTCCTGGATCCAAGTGGCAAACTTCTAGGATAAGTTATGGCAATGAAATACATGTTGACAGACTTGTATTTCTAGCTTCCTTGATATCCCTCAAGTCTTCAGATATTAACATCATTTTGGGTATGGACTGGATGAAAGCTCATTATGCCAAGATTGACTGTTACACCAGGTCTGTTCAGCTCACACACCCCTCTGGCAAGGTAGTCACTGTCTCCACCAAAATTGCAAGGCGTCAACTATATTCTCTAAATGCCAGCCCTCTTCCTGACCTTGAAGATATTCCGGTAGTCCGCGACTTTCCGGATGTCTTTCCAGAAGAACTGCCAGGTATTCCACCTGACAGAGATGTAGAGTTTGTTATAGATCTTATCCCCGGAACCGCCCCAATTTCTAGGAGACCTTACAAGATGGCACCCTTAGAACTAGCCGAGCTTAAGAAACAACTCGATGAATCCTTGCAAAAGGGTTTCATCCGTCCTAGTTCTTCTCCCTGGGCTTGCCCCGTCCTCTTCGTCAAGAAGAAGGATGGTACGGACCGAATGGTTGTAGATTATCGTCCCGTTAATTTGGTCACGATAAAGAACAAGTATCCGCTCCCCAGGATCAACGATCTGTATGATCAGCTCGCTGGATCCTCAGTCTTCTCCAAGATGGATTTGAGGTTAGGCTACCACCAAATCAAGATCAGAAATGGGGATATTCCTAAGACGGCTTTTGTCACTCGTTATGGTCAGTACGAGTACACCGTCATGTCCTTTGGTCTAACCAACGCTCCAGCTACTTTCTCTCGCTTGATGAACTCGATCTTCATGGAGTACTTAGATAAGTTCGTCGTGGTTTACCTCGATGATATCCTTATTTACTCGAAGAACGAGGAAGAGCATGCCGAACATCTTAGACTTGTGTTAGAAAAACTCAGAGAGCACCGCCTTTATGCCAAGTTCTCCAAGTGCGAATTTTGGTTGCCAGAAGTGACCTATCTCGGCCACGTAATCTCTGGTAAGGGCATTGCTGTCAATCCCGAAAGAGTTCAGGCCGTTCTTGATTGGACTCCGCCTGAAACAGTTAAGCAAGTTAGGAGTTTCCTTGGTCTAGCCAGTTATTGTCGCCGATTCGTTGAGAACTTCTCCAAAGTGGCCAAACCTCTCACGGAACTTCTCAAGAAAGATAAAAAGTTTGAGTGGTCCCCACAGTGTGAGCACAGTTTTCAGGAACTGAAAAGACGCCTGACTTCTGCTCCCATACTTGTGCCACCGGACTTCACTAAGGACTTTGTTATCTATTGTGATGCCTCACGACAGGGACTAGGTTGCATTCTTATGCAAGATCGCCATGTGATTGCCTATGCATCTCGACAGTTGCATCCACATGAGGAGAATTATCCTACACATGATCTAGAGCTTGCAGCCGTAGTCTATGCACTTAAGACATGGCGACATTACCTTCTCGGTAAACGTTGCGAGATTTACACCGATCACCAGAGTCTCAAGTATATCTTCACCCAACCAGATTTGAACCTTAGGCAAAGACGTTGGTTGGAGTTGATCTCAGATTATGATTTAGGGATTACCTACACCCCAGGTAAGGGGAATGTCATGGCTGATGCGCTAAGTCGTAAGTCCTATTGCAACAATCTCATGTTGCAGCAGGGCCAACCACTTCTCCATGAGGAATTATGTAAGCTTAACCTCCACCTTGCTCCTCACGGATTCCTTTCTACCTTGGTGGCGAAACCTACTCTTGTGGATCAAATCATCTCTGCTCAGCAGCAGGATACGGGAATTTCCCGGATCAAGAGAAACATTAACAAGGGAGTTGGTGGTAGTTTCTCTATAGATGATCGTGGTGTTGTTTTCTTTGAGAGTCGCTTGGTGGTTCCCAAGAATCAACATCTTCGACAATTAATCCTTAAGGAGGCGCATGAATCTCCTCTCACGATTCATCCCGGTAGTACTAAGATGTATCAGGACCTACGCCAGAGGTTCTGGTGGACTAGGATGAAGAGAGAAATTGCTCAATTTATTGCTAACTGTGACGTTTGTCGTCGCGTGAAGGCAGAGCATCAGAGACCTGCTGGCACTCTTCAACCTTTAGCTATTCCTGAGTGGAAATGGGATAAAGTTGGTATGGACTTCATCACCGGCTTTCCCAGGACCAAGAGAGGGAATAATGCTATCTTCGTAGTCATTGATCGTCTTTCCAAAGTGGCTCACTTCCTACCCGTTCGAGAGAGTATCACTGCTAGTCAGCTCGCTGACTTATATATTTCTCGAATAGTATCACTTCATGGTGTTCCACTAGAGATCAATTCAGACCGTGGTAGTCTTTTCACTTCTCATTTCTGGGAGAGTTTCCAAACTGCCATGGGCACCCATCTTTCCTTCAGTACCGCTTTCCACCCTCAATCAAGTGGTCAGGTGGAAAGGGTCAACCAGATTCTTGAAGACATGCTTAGAGCTTGTGTTATCTCATTCGGTATGGATTGGGAGAAGTGTCTTCCCTTCGCCGAGTTTGCTTATAACAACAGCTACCAAACCAGCCTCAAGAAAGCTCCTTTTGAGATTCTGTATGGACGAAGATGTCGAACACCTTTGAACTGGTCAGAAACCGGTGAAAGACAATTCTTTGGACCGGATATGATCCAGGAGGCAGAAGAGCAAGTTCGCGTCATTCGTGAGAATTTGAAAACAGCCCAATCTCGTCAAAAGAGCCAGTATGACCGTCGTCATAAGGAAGTGGCTTATGAAGTTGGCGACAAGGTTTATCTTCGGGTTACTCCCTTGAAGGGTACCCATCGTTTCGGTATCAAAGGCAAGTTGGCTCCTCGTTACATTGGTCCTTTTCGCATTCTCGCTAAACGAGGAGAGGTTGCCTATCAGTTGGAACTACCCCCACATCTTTCTCAAGTACATGATGTCTTCCACGTCTCCCAACTCAGGCGTTGCTTCTCGGATCCCATCCGCGGAGTGGACCACGAAACAGTTGATCTCCAAGATAACCTCACTTATCGAGAGTACCCTGTTTGCATCCTTGATCAAGCAGAGCGTGTCACCCGACGTCATAACATCAAGTTTCTCAAGGTTCAATGGTCTCATCATTCCGAGAGAGAAGCTACTTGGGAGCGTGAAGATCATCTTCGACTTGAGTACCCCGCTTCCTTCCCGCCGACTCCTGAATGTAGGGATGAGATTCTTCCGAGTGGGGGCGAGTTGTCACATCCCTAGTTCTGGTATGACCTAGGCTAGCTAGTCATGTGTGCATCACATTTAAATTTCATTTAAATTTGAAATGGGGATTTGTAAAACCGTCAGAAATCATTTCTGGAAATGACCCAGATAAAAATTGCTCCAAAAGGGTCCAAGAAAATGTTCATGTCTCTCTCTGAAAATATTGGGCAGAGGTAAAATTTCAAACCAATATTTTTAGGAGCTCATAAATATTTATCTTGGCCATTTGGAAGTAATCTAGTAATTATTTGCGTTGGATAAATATTTATATATATATATAATATTGTCCAATAATTCTGAATTTTGGTGAGGGGCTTTGGAATAATCCTTTAGGCCCCTGCAAAAATTTTCAGAAGAAAATAACTTGATTTAGTATTTTTATTAAATCAAAACAAAGGTCAGAAAATAGAAAAGAAAACAAAATGGAGAAAGCTCACCTGGCCTTACCTGCCTGGCAGCCCAGCTGGCGGCCCAGCTCCTCTAGCCGGCCCAGCCGACTGGCGACGCCAGTCGTCGCCTACCTCCTGCCAGGAGGACGGCGCGCGTGTGCCCGACGCGCGCGAGCCAGCGCCGGCCACCTCCTGCTTCCCCGCTCGCTGCTGGAGGCCCCCGACGACGCCACACACTTCCCCGGACCTCTCGCACTCTCTCTCGCTCTCCCTCCTCCCCTGGATCTCTCCCTTTCCTCGCATCCGAGCGAGCTCGTCGCTGCCGATCGCTGCTGCCGCGGCCACCGTCTCCGCCTCGTCCCTCTGACGTGTCTACGAGCTCTGCGACGTCGTCCTCGTCTTCTCCACCGACCCAGGCAAGCCGGGACGCACCGTAGCGTCCTCATCGCGCTCGTCTTCGGCCTCGGCCGTGGATCGCCGCCGTCGAATTCGCGGCAACCAACGCTTCCCCGAGCCCGCTTCGACGCCCTCTGCGACCGCTGTGAGCTCCATCGTCGTTTGCCCCTCTTCCCCTTGCTTCTCGATCACCGCAGCCGCCGTTTCGACCGAAGCCGTAGCACCTCGCCGCCGGCCATGGCGCCACCGTGGCCAGGGGCCGAGCCAGCCGCAACCGAGCACGTCACCGTGCTCCTGGTGCCACGAGGGTGCCGCAGAGCCCCTCGGGTGGCCTCCCGTGCCCCACAGCCGCTTCCCTTGAAGCCCGTGCTCCGGCCGCCGCCCGAGCTCCGCTCCGGCGAGCTCCGGCCGTCCCCGCCTCTCCCACTTGCTCCAGATGACGCGGACGAGCGCTGGCTCCTCGCCAGTGGTCTCCGCCGTCCAAATGGTCGCCGGAGGGCGAAATCCGAGGCCCTCCGCCGCGTCTGGCTCGCCGGCGTCAAGCCGCCGGTGGCTTTGACCCGCTGACCGTTGACTGGGTGGGCCCAGTTTGACCTCCCCCTTGTGTCACTGACGCGTGGGCCACCCCCTGACATTTAGTTAGTATTAGATTAACACTAATTAACCTAGGTTAGTTACCTAGTTAGTCACTGACCAGTGGGCCCGGCGCCCACTAATCCTAATTAGGCTAAATAAACCCCCTGTTAACTAACTGAGTCACTGACGTGTGGATCCCACACGTCAGGTTTGACTCGGACAGCTCCTTTGACCTGCTGACGCAATGCTGCCGTCATGCTGACGCAATATATCATTTTCTGGTATTAAAATAAATCAGGAAATTCCAGAAAATGATATAAACTTCAAAAATTCATAGAAATTCAACCGTAGCTCAGATTGAAATAATTTATATATGAAAAATTATCAGAAAAATTCAATCTATCCATCTGTACCATTTTCATGCATGACAAACCATCTATACATGCTGTATATATGAAAACACACTTATGGCATATCTAAGAGCTTATGTTAAAGGTGCATTTGAATCTTTAGTTCAAATGGACTTTAACCAAATGAATGCTAGTTGCATTAGCTCAAACAACATCACATACTCATGCCATGTTCATGCATCATAATGTTGCATATGCTTGTGTTTGATTTCCGACACCGTTCCTTCTCGATAGGTCCTGCTCCGGAAAGTGTTCGAGAGTACCTATCAGTGGAGCAGTGCCCCCTGTTGATCTACCAGGCAAGCAAACCCCCTTGTTCATTCCGATACAATCCTACTCTCTCGCTCCTGCTCTCATTATTGCATTAGGACAACAACGATTCAACTGCTACTTTATGCTGCGGTAGTTGAACCCATTCCTCTGCATGACCTGTCATTGCCACAGTAAATAGTTAAAACCCACTAGCATGTGTAGGAGTTGATTGAGCCATGTTGTGTTCTTGCCATGCCATGCCTGCTATTGCTTAGAGTTGTGTCAGGTCTGATTCATCGGGAATGAATTGGAGTGGTACGATATGTTCTGGTGCTGAGAGTTAAGCGTGTGAACACGATTTGGTAAAGGTAGCGGTGAGAGGCCATGTAGGAGTACATGGTGGGTTGTCTCACTGGAACCGTCCTTAAGCACTGAGTTCTGTGTATGTTGTCCAATGACTAGCTACTACCACACATTGGGCTCCGGGCACTCCAAGCTCTCTCGACTTATTAACCAACTTGATCTCTGTCCAGGAGTTGCAATTAGTTTCTGGTGTTTGTAGGTAGTGTTAGTAGTCTACCAAGTGGCACCCGGCCAGGTGGGCTTGGGACAGACTAGGCACAAGTGGCACGGTGTACCAAGCGTAGATCCATCCGGCGAGGTGGGCTTGGGAACCCTGCACACATCGTTTGGGGCCGTGAGCGACACCCCGGCCGGATCTCCTTGCGGATGGAACCCGAATAGGCGATAAACCTGGACTAGAGTCCTGTGTGGTTAGTCAGGTCGTGGCCGACACCCTCGCCAGGCTTCCGCTTGAAGGTTGCCGAGGTACATGACGTGTACATGGTGATAAGTGGTGAGAGCGTGTGTGAAGAAGTACACCCCTGCAGGGTTATCATGATCTATTCGAATAGCCGTGTCCTCGGTTACGGACTTCTTGGATGCTTACGTGGTACATAGACAACTTGAAGTGGATACTCTAAAATGCTCAAGACAAGTGTGAGTGCTATGGATGGCCTTCTCGTAGGAAGACGGGAATGAATCCATAGTAGTGTATTGACGTGGTGATTAGTGGACTCGTGTGCGCCACCTCAAAAGAGTTACCAGCAGTCGTAGTACAGGATAGCCACTGAGTCAAAGCTGGCTTGCTGCAACTAAACTCCACATTACCTTCTTGATACAAGTGCATGTATGATAGGATCTGATGTAAGTCTTGCTGAGTACCTTTGTACTCATGTTGCTTTATTTATGTTTTTGCAGCGGAGACTTCGGTCTTACTAGTTTACGTGGACTTCGACAAGTAGCTTGTACCTCAGCTACGATCTTGATCGGATGTTGTAGATAGTCGGGCTCCTCAGCCTTTTTCATTTGTAGTTGTCTGTACTCAGACATGTAATGCTTCCGCTTGTTGCTTGTATGCTCCGAATGATGGGTCATGTGACCCTTGCTTGTACTTAATGCTATGTGGCTCTTTTGGGCCTTTATCTATATGAGTTTGCGTTATGTTGTGATGCCATGTTGTACAGCACATACTTGCATGTTATGCGTACGTGTAACGTGTATTGCTATGTGTGGGATCCGACAATCTGGTTGTTTATCCTTGGCAGCCTCTCTTATAGGGAAATGTAGTCTAGTGCTTCCTTGAGCCATAGTAGTCCGCTACAGCCCGGTTCACCGGAGTCCTGCTAGCCCAGCACTACTGCTCAGGACACTTGACTGGCCGGCATGTGTTTCACTTCGTTCCTGTGTCTGTCCCTTCGGGGAAATGTCACGCGGTGACTTCCGGAATCCTGCCTAGCCTGCTACAGCCCGGGTTCCCCGGAGTCCTGTTAGCCTAGTGCTACAGCCCGGGTTCATATACTATTGACCGACATGCTCGATGTGATTCATGTATGCCTGTCCCCATAGGTTAGCACCGCTTTGGGTTCATGACTAGCCATGTCGGCCCGGGTTCTTTGTCATATGGATGCTAGCGACACTATCATATACGTGAGCAAAAAGGCGCAAACGGTCCCGGGCCAGGTAAGGTGGCACCCGTGGGAATACCGTGCGTGAGGCCGCAAAGTGATATGATGTGTTACATGCTAGATCGGTGTGACTTAGGATCGGGGTCCCGACAAAACCCTAGCCTTACCATGCAGAATGGATGACAGGAATCTATTCTTGTGAGCAATTTACATATCTCTATGCTCGAGGAAGAAGTATTTGTCGGACAAACGCGTCTACCACCATCAATGGCGCACCACGGAGGCGCTTTATTGTGTGATCTTTCCATCACCGGTAAAAGGGCCCAACTAACGGACATCAAAATCCTAAAACTAGCAAATCATAGCAAACTACATCTCCGTTAGGTATACCGAGCCACCCACCCCCAGCACCGGCAGGCCCGATAGACGAGAAGAAGGTGGTGACCTACCGTTAGAGGAGAAGTGGCAGCGTGGTGCGCCTAAGATATCTTCCCTTGCTTGGGTTAGGATAGATATCACCCATACAAACGGATGAAGAGTGAACACATGACTGAAGGAGGAGCGAGCAACGTTCTCCTAGCAATAGAGAAATAACTTTTCTATGTCTTTCTCGCCAGTCGGTTGTTATGTCTACCCAACACGCCACAAGGGGGGTCAAGAACATCCTGAAATATATGGCGCCTCCCACCTCCCACCCCACACCTAAACCCTAGACCCACCCACCGCCGGCGATCTCCACATCCCTCCATGGGTTTTGGAATCTGATCCGGCCATCATCTCTGGCGTCTTCTCCTCTTTCTTCTGGTTGTCATCTCCATGGCTGTCCACGCGGCCATCTCCCTGGGTTTGGACTTTTCCCCTGGGTTTGACATGGCGAAAGCGATCTGGCATTGTTTCCATCATACGATGCATCCCTCGGATCGATCTGGGCACTTCATCATGGTGGTATCCTTTGCTTGCCGCACCTTTCGCCTGGATGAAGAGAATGTAGCTCTGGTGTTGGAATCTGTGATTGGTGGATATTGTTCTTGTTGGGGAACGTAGTAATTTCAAAAAAATTCCTACGCATACGCAAGATCATGGTGATGCATAGAAACGAGAGGGGAGAGTGTGTCCACATACCCTCGTAGACCGAAAGCAGAAGCGTTCGCACAACGCGGTTGATGTAGTCGTACATCTTCACGACCCGACCGATCAAGTACCGAACGTACGACACCTCCGAGTTCAGCACACGTTCAGCCCGATGACGTCCCTCGAACTCCGATCCAGCCGAGTGTTGAGGGAGAGTTTTGACAGCACGACGGCGTGGTGACGATGTTGATGTTCTACCGGCGCAGGGCTTCGACTAAGCACCGCTACAGTATTATTGAGGTGGACTATGGTGGAGGGGGGCACCGCACACGGCTAAAAGATCAAACAGATCAATTGTTGTGTCTTTGGGGTGTCCCCTACCCCCATATATAAAGGAGTGGAGGAGGGGGAGGGTCGGCCCTCTCTATGGCGCGCCCTAGGAGAGTCCTACTCCCACCGGGAGTAGGATTCCCCCTTTCCTAGTAGAACTAGGAGCCCTTCCAAGTAGTAGGAGTAGGAGGGAAGGAAAGGGAAGGGAAAAGGACAAGGAAGGAAGGGGGCGCCTCCCCTCCCTAGTCCAATTCGGACCAGCCCATGGGAAGGGAAAAGGAGAAAGAAGGCCTTTCTCTCCTTTCCCGTATGGCCCATTAAAGCCCAATACGAATCCCCGTAACTCCCCGGTACTCCCGAAAATACCCGAATCACTCGGAACCTTTCCGATGTCCGAATATAGTCGTCCAATATATCGATCTTTACGTCTTGACCATTTCGAGACTCCTCGTCATGTCCCTGATCTCATCTGGGACTCCGAAATCCTTCGGTACATCAAAACACATACACTCATAATATAACCGTCATCGAACTTTAAGCGTGCAGACCCTACGGGTTCGAGAACTATGTAGACATGACTGAGACACATATCTGGTCAATAACCAATAGCGGAACCTGGATGCTCATATTGGCTCCTACATATTCTACGAAGATCTTTATCGGTCAAATCGCATAACAACATACGTTGTTCCCTTTGTCATCGGTATATTACTTGCCCGAGATTCGATCGTCGGTATCTCAATTAGTTGCAATGCTTGCCCGACAAGTCTCTTTACTCGTTCTGTAACACATCACCCCGCAACTAACTCATTAGTTGCAATGCTTGCAAGTCTTATAGTGATGTGTATTACCAAGTGGGCCCAGAGATACCTCTCCGACAATCGAAGTGACAAATCCTAATCTCGAAATACGCCAACCCAACAAGTACCATCGGAGACACCTGTAGAGCACCTTTATAATCACCCAGTTACGTTGTGACGTTTGGTAGCACACAAAGTGTTCCTCCGATAAACGGGAGATGCATAATCTCATAGTCATAGGAACATGTACAAGTCATGAAGAAAGTAATAGCAACAAACTAAACGATCAAGTGCTATGCTAACGGAATGGGTCAAGTAAATCACATCATTCTCAAATGATGTGACCCCATTAATCAAGTGACAACTCATGTCTATGGCTAGGAAACTTAACCATCTTTGATTCAATGAGCTAGTCAAGTAGAGGCATACTAGTGACATACTGTTTGTCTATGTATTCACACATGTATAATGTTTCCGGTTAATACAATTCTAGGATGAATAATAAACATTTATCATGATATAAGGAAATAAATAATAACTTTATTATTGCCTCTAGGGCATATTTCCTTCAGTCTCCCACTTGCACTAGAGTCAATAATCTAGTTCACATCGCCATGTGATTTAACATCAATAGTTCACATTACCATGTGATTAACACCCATAGTTCACATCGTCATGTGACCAACACCCAAAGGGTTTACTAGAGTCAATAATCTAGTTCACATCGCTATGTGATTAATACCCAAAGAGTACTAAGGTTTGATCATGCTTTGATTGTGAGGGAAGTTTAGTCAACGGGTCTGCTACATTCAGATCCGTATGTATTTTGCAAATTTCTATGTCAACAATGCTCTGCATGGAGATACTCTAGCTAATTGCTCCAACTTTCAATATGTATCCAGATTGAGACTTTGAGTCATTTGGATCAGTGTCAAAACTTGCATCGATGTAACCCTTTACGACGAACCTTTTGTCACCTCCGTAATCGAGAAACATATCCTTGTTCCACTAAGGATAATTTTGACCAATGTCCAGTGATCTACTCCTAGATCACTATTGTACTCCCTTACCAAACTCAGGGCAGGGTATACAATAGGTCTGGTACACAGCATGGCATACTTTATAGAACCTATAGTGAGGCATAGGGAGTGACTTTCATTCTCTCTCTATCTTCTACCGTGGTCTGGTTTTGAGTCTTACTCAACTTCACACCTTGTAACACACGGAAGAACTCCTTCTTTGACTGTTCCATTTTGAACTACCTCAAAATCTTGTCAAGGTATGTGCTCATTGAAAAACTTATCAAGCATCTTGATCTATCTCTATAGATCGTGATGCTCAATATGTAAGCAGCTTCACTGAGGTCTTTCTTTGAAAAACTCCTTTCAAACATTCCTTTATGCTTTGCAGAATAATTCTATATTATCTCCGATTAACAATATGTCATTCACATATACTTATCAGAAATGCTGTATTGCTCCCACTCACTTTCTTATAAATACAGGCTTCACCGCAAGTCTGTATAAAACTATATGATTTGATTAACTTATCAAAGCGTATATTCCAACTCCAAGATGCTTGCACCAGTCCATACATGGATCGCTGGAGCTTGCATATTTTGTTAGTACCTTTAGGATTGACAAAACCTTCTGGTTGCATCATATACAACTCTTCTTTAATAAATCCATTAAGGAATGCAGTTTTGTTTATCCATTTGCCACATTTCATAAAATGCGGCAATTTCTAACATGATTCGGATAGACTTAAGCATTGATACGAGTGAGAAACTCTCATCGTAGTCAACACCTTGAAGTTGTCGAAAACCTTTTTGTGACAATTCTAGCTTTGTAGATAGTAACACTACTATCAGCGTCCGTCTTCCTCTTGAAGATCCATTTAATCTCAATGGCTCGCCGATCAATGGGCAAGTCAATCAAAGTCCATACTTTGTTCTCATACATGGATCTCATCTCAGATTTCATGGCCTCAAGCCATTTCACGGAATCTGGGCTCATCATCGCTTTCTCATAGTTCGTAGGCTCGTCATGGTCAAGTAACATGACCTCCAGAACAGGATTACCGTACCACTCTGGTGCGGATCTCACTCTGGTTTACCTACGAGGTTCGGTAGTAACTTGATCTGAAGTTACATGATCATCATCATTAGCTTCCTCACTAATTGGTGTGGTAGTCACAGGAACAGATTTCTGTGATGAACTACTTTCCAATAAGGGAGCAGGTATAGTTACCTCATCAAGTTCTACTTTCCTCCCACTCACTTCTTTCGAGAGAAACTCCTTCTCTAGAAAGGATCCATTCTCAGCAATGAATATCTTGCCTTCGGATCTATGATAGAAGGTGTACCCAACATTTTCTTTTGGGTATCCTATGAAGATGCACTTCTCCGATTTGGTTTTGAGCTTATCAGGTTGAAACTTTTTCACATAAGCATTGCAACCTCAAACTTTAAGAAAGACAGCTTAGGTTTCTTGCCAAACCATAGTTCATACGGTGTCGTCTCAACGGATTTAGATGGTGCCCTATTTAATGTGAATGTATCTGTCTCTAATGCATAACCCCAAAACAATAGTGGTAAATCGGTAAGAGACATCATAGATCGCACCATATCTAATAAAGTACGGTTACGACGTTCGGACACACCATTACACTGTGGTCTTCCAGGTGGCGTCAGTAGTGAAACTATTTCACATTGTTTTAACTGAAGACCAAACTCGTAACTCAAATTTTTTACTTCTGCGATCATATCGTAGAAATTTTTATTTTTGTTCCGATGATTCTCCACTTCACTCTGAATTTCTTTGAACTTTTCAAATGTTTCAGACTTGTGTTTCATCAAGTAGATATACTCATATCTGCTCAAATCATCTGTGAAGATCAGAAAATAATGATACCTGCTGCGATCCTCAATATTCATCGGACCACATACATCAGTATGTATGATTTCCAACAAATCTGTTGCTCGCTCCATTGTTCCGGAGAATGGAGTCTTAGTCATCTTGCCCATGAGGCATGGTTCGCAAGCATCAACTGATTCATAATCAAGTGATTCCAAAAGCCCATCAGCATGATTTTCTTCATGTGCTTTACACCAATATGACCTAAACGGCAGTGCCACAAATAAGTTGCACTATCATTATTAACTTTGCATCTTTTGGCTTCAATATTATGAATATGTGTATCACTACGATCGAGATTCAACAAACCATTTTCGTTGGGTGCATAACCATAGAAGGTTTTATTCATGTAAACAGAATAACAATTATTCTCTAACTTAAATGAATAACCGTATTGCAATAAACATGATCAAATCATATTCATGCTCAACGTAAACACCAAATAACACTTATTTGGGTTCAACACTAATCCCGAAAGTGTAGGGAGTGTACGATGATGATCATATCAATCTTGGAACCACTTCCAACACACATCATCACTTCACCCTTAACTAGTCTCTGTTCATTCTGCAACTCCCGTTTCGAGTTACTACTCTTAGCAACTGAACCAGTATCAAATACCGAGGGGTTACTATAAACACTAGTAAAGTACTCATCAATAACATGTATATCAAATATACCTTTGTTCACTTTGCCATCCTTATTATCCGCCAAATACTTGGGGCAGTTACGCTTCTAGTGACTAGTCCCTTTGCAGTAGAAGCACTTAGTCTCAGGCATAGATCCAGACTTGGGCTTCTTCACTTGAGCTCCAACTTGTTTGCCTTTTTCTTGAAGTTCCCCTTCTTCCCTTTGCCCTTTTCTTGAAACTAGTGGTCTTTTTAATCATCAACACTTGATGCTCTTTCTTGATTTCTACCTTCATTGATTTCATCATCATGAAAAGCTCGGGAATCGTTTTCGTCATCCCTTGCATACTATAGTTCATCACGACGTTCTACTAACTTGGTGATGGTGACTAGAGAATTCTACCAATCACTATTTTATCTGGAAGATTAACTCCCACTTAATTCAAGCAACTGTAGTACCCAGACAATCTGAACACATGCTCACTGCTTGAGCTATTCTCCTCCATCTTTTAGCTATAGAACTTGTTGGAGACTTCATATCTCTCAACTCGGGTATTTGCTTGAAATATTAACTTCAACTCCTGGAACATCACATATGATCCATGACGTTCAAAACGTCTTTGAAGTCCCGATTCTAAGTTGTTAAGCATGGTGCACTAAACTATCAAGTAGTCATCATATTGAGCTAGCCAAATGTTCATAACGTCTGCATCTGCTCCTGCAATAGGTCTGTCACTTAGCGGTGCATCAAGGACATAATTCTTCTGTGCAGCAATGAGGATAATCCTCATATCACAGATCCAATCCACATCATTGCTACTAACATCTTTCAACTTAGTTTTCTCTAGGAACATATCAAAAATAAAACAGGGGAGCTATTGATCTACAACATAGATATGCTAATACTACCAGGACTAAGTTCATGATAAATTAAAGTTCAATTAATCAAATTACTTAAGAGCTCCCACTTAGATAGACATCCCTCTAAGCATCTAAGTGATCATGTGATCCAAATCAACTAAACCATAACCGATCATCACGTGAAATGGAGTAGCTTTCAATGGTGAACATCACTATGTTGATCATATCTACTATATGATTCACGCTCGACCTTTCGGTCTCAGTGTTCCAAGGCCATATCTGCATATGCTAGGCTCGTCAAGTTTAACCTGAGTATTCTGCGTGTGCAAAACTGGCGTGCTTCCGTTCTAGATGGACGTAGAGCTTATCACACCCGATCATCACGTGGTGTCTGGGCACGACAAACTTTGGCAATGGTGCATACTCAGGGAGAACACTTTTTATCTTGAAATTTAGTGAGAGATCTTATAATGCTACCGTCAATCAAATCAAGATAAGATGCATAAAAGATAAACATCACATGCAATCAAAATGTGTGACATGATATGGCCATCATCATCTTGTGCCTTTGATCTCCATCTCCAAAGCATCGTCATGATTTCCATCATCACCGGCATGACACCAGGATCTCCATCATCTTGATCTATATCAATGTGTCGTCACATGGTCGTCTCGCCAACTATTGCTCTTACAACTATTGCTATTGCATAGCGATAGAGTAAAGCAATTATTTGTCTCTTGCATCTTATGCAATAAAGAGACAACCATAAGGCTTCTGCTAGTTGCCGATAACTTCAACAAAACATGATCATCTTATACAAAAAATTATATCTCATCACATCTTGACCATATCACATCACAACATGCCCTGCAAAAACAAGTTAGACGTCCTCTACTTTGTTGTTGCATGTTTTACGTGGCTGCTACGGGCTTAGCAAGAACCGTTCTTACCTACGCATCAAAACTACAATGATAGTTTGTCAAGTTGGTGCTGTTTTAACCTTCGAAAGGACCGGGCCTAGCCACACTCGGTTCAACTAAAGTTGGAGAAACTGACACCCGCTAGTCACCTGTGTGCATAGCACGGCGGTAAAACCAGTCTCGCGTAAGCGTACGCGTAATGTCGATCCGGGCCGCTTCATCAAAAAATACCGCTGAACCAAAGTGTGACATGCTGGTAAGCAGTATGACTTATCTCGCCCAAAACTCACTTGTGTTCTACTCGTGCATATTACATCAACGCATAAAACCTGGCTCTGATACCACTATTGGGGAACATAGTAATTTCAAAAAAATTCCGAAGCACACACAGGATCATGGTGATGCATAACAACGAGAGGGGAGAGTGTTGTCCAAGTACCCTCGTAGACCAAAAGCGGAAGCGTTAGCACAACGCAGTTGATGTAGTCGTACATCTTCACGATCCGACCGATCAGGTACCGAACGTACGACACCTCCGAGTTCAGCACACGTTCAGCCCGAGGACGTCCCTCGAACTCAGATCCAGCCGAGTGTTGAGGGAGAGTTTCGTCAGCATGACGGCGTGGTGACAATGTTGATGTTCTACCGACGCAGGGCTTCGCCTAAGCACCGCTACAGTCTTATCGAGGTGGACTATGGTGGAGGGTGGCACCGCACACGGCTAAAAGATCAAACAGATCAATTGTTGTGTCTTTGGTGTGCCCCTACCCCGGTATATAAAGGAGTGGAGGAGGGGGAGGGCCGGCCCTCCCTATGGCTTGCCCTAGAGGAGTCCTACTCCCACCGGGAGTAGGATTCCGCTTTTCCTAGTAGAAATAGGAGCCCTTCCAAGTAGTAGGAGTAGGAGGGAAGGAAAGGGAAGGGAAAAGGAGAAGGAAGGAAGGGGGTGCCCCCCCTCCCTAGTCCAATTCGGACCAGCCCATGGGGAGGGGTGCGGACACCCTTTGAGGCGTTTCTCTACTTTCCCGTATGGCCCATTAAAGCCCAATACGAATTCCCGTAACTCCCCGGTACTCCCGAAAATACCCGAATCACTCGGAACCTTTCCGATTTCCGAATATAGTCGTCCAATATATCGATCTTTACGTCTCGACAATTTCAAGACTCCTCGCCATGTCCCCGATCTCATCCGGGACTCAGAACTCCTTCGGTACATCAAAACACATAAACTCGTAATATAACCGTCATCGAACTTTAAGCGTGCGGACCCTACGGGTTCGAGAACTATGTAGACATGACTGAGACACGTCTCCGGTCAATAACCAATAGCGGAATCTGGATGCTCATATTGGCTCCTACATATTCTACGAAGATCTTTATCGGTCAAACTGCATAACAACATACGTTGTTCCCTTTGTCATCGGTATATTACTTCCCTGAGATTCGATCGTTGGTATCTCAATACCTAGTTCAATCTCGTTACCGGCAAGTCTCTTTACTCGTTCCGTAACACATCATCCCGCAACTAACTCATTAGTTGCAATGCTTGCAAGGCTTATAGTGATGTGCATTACCGAGTGGGCCCAGAGATACCTCTCCGACAATCGGAGTGACAAATCCTAATCTCGAAATACGCCAACCCAACAAGTACCATTGGAGACACCTGTAGAGCACCATTATAATCACCCACTTTCGTTGTGATGTTTGGTAGCACACAAAGTGTTACTCCAGTAAACAGGAGTTGCATAATCTCATAGTCATAGGAACATGTATAAGTCACTAAGAAAGTAATAGCAACAAACTAAACGATAAAGTGCTATGCTAACGGAATGGGTCAAGTCAATCACATCATTCTCTAGTGATGTGACCCCGTTAATCAAATGACAACTCATGTCTATGGCTAGGAAACTTAACCATCTTTGATTCAACAAGCTAGTCAAGTAGAGGCATACTAGTGACATACTGTTGGTGTATGTATTCACACATGTATTATGTTTCCGGTTAATACAATTCTATCATGAATAATAAACATTTATCATGATATAAGGAAATAAATAATAACTTTATTATTGCCTCTAGGGCATATTTCCTTCAAAAACCACATCTAAACAGAGGCTAGATGAATTATTTATTACTAAACAGGAGCAAAAAGCAAGGAACAAAAATAAAGTTGGGTTGCCTCCCAACAAGCGCTATTGTTTAAGGCCCCTAGCCAGGCATGATGATTTCAACGATGCTCACATAAAGGATAAGAATTGAAACATAAAGAGAGCATCATGAAGAATATGGCTAGCATATTTAAGTCTAACCCACTTCCTATGCATAGGGTTTTTGTGAGCAAACAACTTATGGGAACAAGAATCAACTTGCATAGGAAGGTAAAACAAGCATAACTTCAAAAAATTTAGCACATAGAGAGGAAACTTGATATTATTGCAATTCCTACAAGCATAAGTTCCTTCCTCATAATAATTTTCAGTAGCATAATGAATGAATTCAACAATATAACCAGCACCTAAAGCATTCTTTTCATGATCTACAAGCATAGAAAATTTACTACTCTCCACATAAGCAAGATTCTTCTCATGAATAATAATGGGAGCAAACTCAACAAAATAACTATCATGTGAGGCATAATCCAATTGAAAACTAAAATCATGATGACAAGTTTCATGGATATCATTATACTTTATAGCATACAAGTCATCACAATAATCATCATAGATAGCAACTTTGTTCTCATAATCAATTGGAACCTCATCCGAAATAGTGGATTCATCACAAAATAAAGTCATGACCTCTCCAAATCCACTTTCATCAATATAATCATCATAAATAGGAGGCATGCTTTCATCATAATAAATTTGCACATCAAAACTTGGGGGACAAAAAATATCATCTTCATCAAACATAGCTTCCCCAAGCTTGTGGCTTTGCATATCATTAGCATCATGGATATTCAAGGAATTCATACTAAAAACATTGCAATCATGCTCATCATTTAAATATTTAGTGCCAAACATTCTAATGCATTCTTCTTCTAGCACTTGAGCACAATTATTGGAATCCTTATTTTCATGATAGATATTAAAAAGATGAAGCATATGAGGTAACCTTAATTCCATTTTTGTAGTTTTCTTTTATAAACTAAACTAGTGATAAAACAAGAAACTAAAAGACTCGATTGCAAGATCTAAAGATATACCTTCAAGTGCTAACCTACCCAGCAACGGCGCCAGAAAAGAGCTTGATGTCTACTACACAACCTTCTTCTTGTAGACGTTGTTTGGCCTCCAAGTGCAGAGGTTTGTAGGACAGTAGCAAATTTCCCTCAAGTGGATGACCTAAGGTTTATCAATCCGTAGGAGGCGTAGGATGAAGATGGTCTCTCTCAAGTAATCCTGCAACCAAATAACAAAGAGTCTCTTGTGTCCCCAACACACCCAATACAATGGTAAATTGTATAGGTGCACTAGTTCGGCGAAGAGATGGTGATACAAGTGGTATATGGATAGTAGATAAAGGTATTTGTAATCTGAAATTATAAAAACAGCAAGGTAACAAGTGGTAAAAGTGAGCGTAAGCGGTATTGCAATGATAGGAAACAAGGCCTAGGGTTCATACTTCCGCTAGTGCAAGTTCTCTCAGTAATAATAACATAATTGGATCACAAAACCATCCCTCACCATGCAACAAAGATTCACTCCAAAGTCACTAATAGCGGAGAACAAATGAAGAGATTATGGTAGGGTACGAAACCACATCAAAGTTATTCTTTCCAATCAATCCGTTGGGCTATTCCTATAAGTGTCACAAACAGCCCTAGAGTTCATACTAGAATAACACCTTAAGACACAAATCAACCAAAACCCTAATGTCACCTAGATACTCCAATGTCACCTCAAGTGTCCGTGGGTATGATTATACGATATGCATCACACAATCTCATATTCATCTATTCAACCAGCACAAAGGACCTCAAAGAGTGCCCCAAAGTTTCTACCGGAGAATCATGACGAAAACGTGTGCCAACCCCTATGCATAGGTTCATGGGTGGAACCCGCAAGTTGATCACCAAAACATACATCAAGTGAATCACGTGGTATCCCATTGTCACCACAGATACGCACGGCAAGACATACATCAAGTGTTCTCAAATCTTTAAAGACTCAATCTGATAAGATAACTTCAAAGGGGAAACTCAATTCATTACAAGAGAGTAGAGGGGGGAAGAAACATCATAGGATCCATTTATAATAGCAGAGCTCGCGATACATCAAGATCGTACCATCTCAAGAACACGAGAGAGAGAGAGATCAAACACATAGCTACTGGTACATACCCTCAGCCCCGAGGGAGAACTACTCCCTCCTCATCATTGAGAGCACCGGGATGATAAAGATGGCCACCGGAGAAGGATTCCCCCTCCAGCAGGGTGCCGGAACGGGTCTAGATTGGCTTTCAGTGGCTACGGAGGCTTCTGGCTGCGGAACTCCCGATCTATTGTGATCTCCGGGTTAATAGGTTAGTCCCAAAAATGATATAGAAGTGTATAATAAAGCCCATAAACATCCAAAACAGTAGATAATATAGCATGGAGCAATCAAAAATTATAGATACGTTGGAGACGTATCAAGGATGCAAGCACTCAAGGGAAAGTTCCACCTCCCACACCAATTGCTATGCTTCAGCAGATTGGAACAACACTTGGAGTCCCACCAGAGAAGATGACTATGGAGAATCTTATGGCTTCTTCAGATGCTGCCTCCCAGCCTTCAGTTTCTAATGATGATTAGACCTTTTTATTATCATATAGGGATGTTGGGTAACACAGTAATTTCAAAAAAATTCCTACGTACAGGCAAGATCATGGTGATGCATACCAACGAGAGGGAAGAGTGTTGTCCATGTACCCTCGTAGACCATAAGTGAAAGCGTTATGACAACGCGGTTGATGTAGTCGTACGTCTTCACGGTCGACCGATCCTAGCACCAAAGGTACGACACCTCCGCGATCTGCATTCGTTCGGCTCAGTGACATACCACGAACTCACGATCCAGCAGAGTGTCGAGGGAGAGCTTCATCAGCACGACGGCATGATGACGGTGATGATGATGCTACCAGAACAGGGCTTCGCCTAAGGACCACTATGATAAGACCGAGGTGGATTATGGTGGAGGGGGGCACCACACACGGCTAAGAGATCAATGATCAGCTTGTGTGTCTATGGGGTGCCCCATCCCCCGTATATAAAGGAGTGGAGGAGGGGAAGGGCCGACCCTCTACTATGGCGCGCCCTAGGGAGTCCTACTCCCACCGGGATTAGGATTCCCCCTTTCCAAGTAGGAGTAGGAGAGAAGGAAGGGAAGGAGAGAAGAGAAGGAAGGAGGGGGCACCGCCCCTCCCCCTAGTCCAATTCAGACTAGGCCTTGGGGGGGAGGGGTGCACGGCCTGCCTAGGCAGCCCCTCTCTCTTTCCCCTAAATCCCAATAAGGCCCATATACTCCTCGAGGGTTCTAGTAACCTCCCGGTACTCCGGAAAATACCCGAACTCATCTGGAACCATTCCGATGTCCAAACATAGGCTTCCAATATATCGATCTTTATGTCTCGACCATTTTGAGACTCCTCGTCATGTCCGTGATCAAATTCGGGACTCGGATCTACCTTCGGTTCATCAAAACACATAAACTCATAATACCAATCGTCACCGAATGTTAAGCATGCGGACCCTATGGGTTCGAGAACTATGTAGACATGACCGAGACACATCTCCGGTCAATAACCAATAGCGGAACCTGGATGTTCATATTGGCTCCCACATATTCTACAAAGATCTTTATCGGTCAAACCGCATAATGATTATACGTTGTTCCCTTTGTCATCGTATGGTGTGATCAAGTCAATCACATCATTCTCTAATGATGTGATCAAGTCAATCACATCATTTTCTAATGATGTGATCCCGTTAATCAAATGGCAACTCATGTCTATGGTTAGGAAACATAACCATCATTGATTCAAGGAGCTAGTCAAGTAGAGGCAAACTAGTGACACTCTGTTTGTCTATGTATTCACACATGTACTAAGTTTCCGGTTAATACAATTCTAGCATGAATAATAAACATTTATCATGATATAAGGAAATACAAATAACAACTTTATTATTGCCTGTAGGGCATATTTCCTTCAAGGGAGGCATGTCCCTTGTCATGCCAGTTATCTGAAACTTGTTTCTCTTCTGCTTGCTAATTGCACTTTGTCCTTGGATGCTACTTTAAATATTAGGCTTTTGTTTCACTGTTATGCAGTGAACTATTATATCTGCCTCTACATTAATGTTTATTAATGAATGCACAACAAACAAAAGATTGCAGAGTGCTTTGTTGGAATGTAAGAGGCCTAAATTCTGAGGACAGACAACGAATTGTTAGAGCTAAAATTGAAGAAAGTGAGTGCTCTGTTATTTGCTTGCAAGAAACTAAATGTGAATCTTTTGATCAGCAAGCAATTAGAAAATTTTGCCCCAGAAGGTTTGATAACTTTGTCTACTCACCCTCTTTTGGGGCCTCTGGTGGTATCCTTATGTTGTGGTGCTCCAATGTTTTCTCTGGCATTCTTGTGGATACGCAGCCATATGGAATTATAGTTTCATTCACTTTTGTGCATAATGCAAGTCAATGGACTTTGGTTAATGTTTATGGGCCTTGTCAAGGGCCTCCTCGAGATGATTTTGTTCAGTGGCTATATAATTTGGACATTCCAGTGGATGATAATTGGCTTCTTGTGGGAGATTTTAATTTCATAAGATCTCTCGAGAGCAGAAATTTGCCTGGAGGAGACATCAAAGATATTTTCCTATTTTAATGAGATAATTGGCCACCTTGGCCTTCTTGAGCTGCCTTTAAAATGAAGATCTTATACCTGGTCCAACATGCAATAAAATCCCTTGCTTGAACAACTTGATTGGTTTTTTACTTCCTCCACTTGGATTAATGATTATCCCAACACAATGGTCCACCCTCTTGCAAGAACTGCCTCTGAATGTACCTTGTGTAGTCTCCATTGCTACATCCATACCTAAGGCCAGAATATTTAGGTTTGAAAATTATTGGGTGGATTTGCCTGGTTTCTTTGAATGTGTGGAACAGTCATGGAATGCTCGAAAAAAGAAATCTAGTGCTACAGCTAAGCTAACTGAGAAGTTCAAAAGGCTGAGATATGTTCTTAAGCAATGGTATATTAGTTTGTCCAAACTTAAGAAGGCCATTCAAGGTTGCAATGAGGTGGTTTTATTCTTTGATAATTTGGAGTAATTGAGGCCTTTAACAAGACCTGAGTTCAATTTCAGGAAAACTGTAAAGCTCCATATTGAAGAACTTCTTCATTTGCAGTTCATATATTGGAAGCAAAGATGCACTATCAGATGGATCAAAGTTCGGGAGGAAAACTCAAAGTTTTTCCAAGCAATGGCCACTGAAAGATTCAGGAAGAACACTATTTCTTCACTGCAAGATGACAATGGAAATATTGTTTCTGATTATCAACAAATGGCTGGTATGTTATGGGGCACTTTCAAAGAAAGAATGGGTGTTTCTACATGGATTGATATGAGGTTTGATCTAGCCTCCTTGATTGAGACTGTGGATGGACTGGACAATTTGTCTGCTCCTTTTTCTGAGGATGAAATAAATGAGGTTCTCAAATTTTTACCCACTAATCGGGCGCCTGGCCCTGATGGCTTCACTGGTTTGTTTGTCAAGAGATGCTGGAATATTATCAAGAAGGATTTTTTTGCAACTTTTCCAGGACTTTTATGATGGAAAGATTACAATTAGCAACATTAATGGGTCTCTGATTACTTCAATTCTAAATAAACAGTCACCTAAGGGTTCCAATGACTTCAGGCCCATTTCTTTGACAAATACCTGCTTGAAATTTCTGACTAAGCTCCTAGCAAATAGATTGCAAAAGGTTATCTTAAGGTGCATTCACAAGGATCAATATGGGCTTCTAAAGTCCAGGTCTATTCAGTACTGCATTGCTTGGACATTGGAGTACATTCATTAGTGCCATAAATCCAAAAAACCCATTTTGATTCTCAAGTTATATTTTGCAAAGGCTTTTGATACTGTGGAACATGACCTTATCCTCAAGCTTCTGCATCATAAAAGTTTTGACGGCAAATGGATTGGCTGGATTAGAGAGCTTTAGTCATCTGACACTTCTTCTGTCATTCTGAATGGAGTGCCTGGAAAGCAATTTATCTATAAAAGGGGTGTGAGGCAGGGTGATCCTCTTTCACCTCTTTGTTTGTTCTTGCAGCTGAACTGCTACAAACTTTGGTGAATAACATGCTGAGAAATGGAGAGATTACTTTGCCCATTCAAACCCATGATCAGGATTTTCCAATTGTTCAGTATGCTGATGATACTCTTCTCATTGTGCCTACTGTGGACTCACAACTTCTGGCTCTTAACGACATGCTGCAAGATTTTCATGCCTCCACTGGTCTCAGAGTTAACTTCCATAAGTCATGTATTTTACCTATATATGTGGATGAGGCAGAAACTGCAAGATTGGCTGCTGTTTGTGGTTGTCAGGTTGGGAACCTACCTTTTACCTATCTTGGGCTCCCTGTGGGTACAACTAAACCTAGAAGTCAGGAATTAATCCCAGTAGTGGATAGGGTTGAAAGAAGACTTTCTGCTAGCTCTTGCCTTCTTAATCAAGGGGCTAGATTATGATTGCTTCAATCAGTTTTGTCTTCCTTGCCCATATATTTTCTTTGCAGTTTATGTGTACCAGCTAGTATTATCAAGCAAATTTAATGAATTATGAGACAGTGCTTATGGAGAGGCAACTCTGACACTCCCAGACAATCCTTGGCGGCATGGCCTCTACTTTGTAGGCCTAAAGATAAAGGTGACATGGGGATTATTAACCTGAACATCCAGAACAGAGCCCTCCTTACCAAACATCTGTCTAAGTTTTATAACAAAGCAGATATTCCTTGGGTGTCCCTCATTTGGAACACCTATTATGATGGATTTGTGCCCCATGGAACAGTGCTATGTGGCTCCTTTTGCTGGAGGGATATCTTCAAACTTAATGAAGCTTTCCGGCTACACTGTGAGGTTAATATAAACATGGGGGACTCTGTTCTTTTCAGGTTTGATGCTTGGATTTTCTTAGGATCATTTGTTCCTCTCAGGGAGAGGTTTCCCAGGCTCTTCTCTTTTGCCATTGATAAGGTCTCTGTAAGAGATTGTCGGTGTCAAAACCGGCGGATCTCGGGTAGGGGGTCCCAAACTGTGCGTCTAGGATCGATGGTAACAGGAGACGGGGCAGACAATGTTTACCCAGGTTCGGGCCCTCTCTATGGAGGTAATACCCTACTTCCTGCTTGATTGATCTTGATGAATACGAGTATTACAAGAGTTGATCTACCACGAGATCGTAATGACTAAACCCTAAAAGTCTAGCCTGACTATGATTATGAGGATCTATCTACGGACCTAGACTTCTGGTTTATATAGACATAGGAGGGATCTAGGGTTACACAAGGTCGGTTACAGAGAAAGGAATCTTCATAGTTGGTCGCCAAGCTTGCCTTCCACGCCAAGGAGAGTCCTATCCGGACACGAGTAGATTATTCGGTCTTTGTATCTTTATGGCCCATTAGTCTGGCCCATATCCAATAGATCGAACACCCAAGGACCCCTTAGTCCAGGACTCCCTCAGTAGCCCCTGAACCAGGCTTCAATGACGATGTGTTCGGCACGCAGATTGTCTTTGGCATTGCAAGGCGGGTTCCACTTTCCGAATACTCCAAGACAGTCTTCGGATAAAATGAAGGTGTCCGGATCTGCAAGACAAGTACCACACACGACTGCAGGGAATATAATATTTCACGAGTCCCATCTGCTGACAACTTTTTGCAAGATGACATCACGTCTGTTCGGTCATTATATCGAACCGTTTTTGTCCGCCGTTCCGCGTTTCGAGATGCGGTTTTCATTGGCACGTCTTGTCAAAGCAGAGATCATGTCCCCTTATTGCGGGATTCTCATCAATACGGGCATGGGTAACCCAACCGTGCCGTTTACACAACCCTTGGGAATAGGCGAGTTTTAGGGCGAGTGGGGAGGCGTTCAATATTCACTGCCTTTATAAGGGGATAAGGATTTCCCTTCTTATCCCATGCCTTCTCTCTTCCTCTGCCCTCCCACTCTTGAGCTCTAGAGCCCAAGTTCTCATCTTCCCCTACTCGAGAAAGCAGTCAACCATGCCCGAATACGGAGGTCAAGGAAAGTGGATGGCCTCCTCCGTCAAGGAGAAGGACATTACTGAGCTTCGGGCGGCCGGGTACCTGGCGAAGGAAATCGCCCACCGCCTTCTTCTAGCCAAGGGGAAAGTCGTCCCCACGCCGAAGCCCAACGAGAGGGTGGTATTCATCCCTCATTTCCTCCGCGGGCTAGGGTTTCCACTCCACCCTTTCGTCCGCGGGCTGATATTCTATTACGGGCTAGACTTCCATGATCTAGCCCTGAACTCTTTCCTTAACATCTCGGCGTTCATCGTCGTGTGTGAGGCCTTCCTCTGCATCCAACCCCACTTTGGGCTGTGGCTCAAGGTCTTCAACATGAAGCCGAAGGTGGTGGATGGCCAGCACGCGGAATGCGGAGGCGCCATGGTGAGCAAGCTGACCAATGTCTCCTGGCCGAAAGGCACTTTCGTGGAGACTGTCAAGGAATGGCAGAAACTGTGGTTCTATATCACAGAACCCCGCGGCGCCAGCTAGGCCGCAGCTGCCGAATTCAACTCCGGCACTCCAATGTGACTCACCTCCTGGGTTGAGAAGAGCCCGAATTTGTCTTCGTCATACGAGCTGATAGCGCTGCAGACACGCGTTCAAAGGATGATGGATAAAGATATCAAGCTCGGCGATGTAATCCACGTGATGCTAGTTCGCCGGATTGTCCCGTGCCAAAGCCGAAGTCGCCCTTTATGGGAGTTCAATCCGAAGAAGCACCAAACCCTGAAGAGGCTCTTCGAAACTACTCACGAAGATGTCTGGAAGTTGCTCTTCAAAGACAATGAGACGCCGCCTGCCATAGATTCGGACCGCGGGCACGACATTACCCACCTCGCCAACAAGGTAAGCCTTTAACACATCCTCTACTTGCTTGTTACAAGGAGGATATCTGAACTTTTATCATCATTGCTTCTTCAGGAATGGATGGTGTCGGTGTCAAAACCGGCAGATCTCGGGTAGGGGGTCCCGAACTGTGCGTCTAAGGTGGATGGTAATAGGAGGCAGGTGACACGATGTTTACCCAGGTTTGGGCCGTCTTCATGGAGGTAATACCCTATGTCCTGCTTGATTGTTCTTGATGATATGAGTATTACAAGAGTTGATCTACCACGAGATCATAAAGGCTAAACCCTAGAAGCTAGCCTATGGTATGATTGTCTGTTGTCCTACGGACTAAACCCTCCGGTTTATATAGACACTGGAGGGGGCTAGGGTTACACAGAGTTGGTTACAAGGGAGGAGATCTCCATATCCGTATTGCCTAGATTGCCTTCCACGACAAGGAGAGTCCCATCCGGACACGGGACGAAGTCTTCAATCTTGTATCTTTATAGTCCAACAGTCCGACCAAAGGATATAGTCCGGCTGTCCGGAGACCCCCTAATCCAGGACTCCCTCAGTAGCCCCTGAACCAGGCTTCAATGACGATGAGTCCGGCACGCAGTATTGTCTTCGGCATTGCAAGGAGGGTTCCTCCTCCGAATACTCTATGGAAGATTTTGAACACAAGGATAGTGTCCGGCTCTGCAAAACAAGTTCCCCATACCACCGTTTTGACAGCACGACATGTTTTGACAAATCTAATATTTCCACAAATCTAATCTGCTGACATGTTTTGACAGCATGACATCACGACATGGCCTGGTCATTATTCAAACCGTTTTTCTCAACCAGCACCGCACATATCGCGAGGCGGTTTTCTTGACACGTCTTGTCAAAGCAGAGATCGTGTCCCCCTTATTATAGGATTCTCATCAATACGGACGTGGGTAACCCAACCACGCCATCAATTACAGCGCTTGGGGAATAAGTGATTTTACCAGGCAAGTGGGGAGGTGCATCGCCTCTGCTGCCCTTATAAAGGGATTAGGATTCACTCTTTTCACCCACGCCTTCTTCCTCCTTGCTTACCCACTCTCACACACTCGAGCTCCAGCACCCAAGTTTGCGTCTTTCTTCTCAAACCACTCCAAGCATGTCCGGAGCGGGAGGCAAGTGGATGGTCTTCGCCGTCACGGAGGACAACATCACAAAGTTACGGGAAGCCGGATATCTGGCCGCGGATATCACTCACCGGCTGCCAGATGCAGGGCAGATCATCCCTACGCCCGAACCCCATGAGAGGGTAGTTTTTCTTACCCACTTCATCCATGGACTAGGATTTCCCCTCCACCCGTTTGTCCGCGGGCTCATGTTCTACTACGGACTGGATTTTCATGATCTGGCCCCCAATTTCATCCTCAACATCTCAGCGTTTATCGTCATGTGCGAGGCCTTCCTCTGCATCAAGCCCCATTTCAGCCTGTGGCTGAAGACCTTCAATGTCAAACCGAAGGTGGTGGTGAGCCAGCAGACAGAGTGCAGAGGCGCCATGGTGGGCAAGATGCCTAATGTCACCTGGCTCGAAGGCTCCTATGTGGAGACCATAAAGGGGTGGCAATCAGGGTGGTTCTACATCACCGAGCCGCGCGACACCAATTGGGCGGCGGCTCCTAAATTTCGATCCGGAATCCCAACGCGGCTCACTTCCTGGAAAGAGAAGGGCCTGTCCTGGGGTTCTTCGGTAGAGCTGATCGGACTCCAGACCTGCATCAGGAACATGATGAGGAAGAAAATCAAGCTCGTCGACATGGTCCAGATCATGCTCTTCCGCCGGATTCGCCCGTGTCAACGACGGGCATCACTACAAAAAAAAGACACATCCATGACATTTTGGGCCAAACGAATTTTTTTTCTGTCATACATATGACACTTCTATGACCATAATTGTGACAAAACCCGGTATCATCATAGATGTGGTGGGCTCCTACTTCTATGACAAAAAATCATGATAGGAAATGGGCTTTTCGTCCTGGGCGGGCTGGAGACGCAGCTGCATGACATTCTTTGGGCCGTCCAGGACGGAAAAAACCGTGGTAGAAGCGAGGGCGAGGAAAATTTCGAGGAGTTCCCGGTTACGGTGGGAGGTTGGAGACCGAGCGATGCGCGTTTCTCTCGTACATGTACGCGCGTGTGTGCGAGGCGTTGGCTCTAACTGAACCCGAGTGAGGCGTTGGGCTCTAACTGAACCCGAGCGATTGCATTGCAGGCTATGCGTTACTCAACCCGAGCGATCGATCGATGGCTGTTAACTGAACCCGATCGAGCGATTCCTTCGCTACTGCTGCTAACTGAAGCCGATCGATGCTGCCTCTGGATGAACAATGAGCGTTGCGGGAGGGGGGGTGGATGAACAGTTCCTGGTGGGGGTGGATGAACAGGACCCCGTGGTGTTGCCTCTGGATGAACAGGACCCCGATCGATCGAGCCGGTTGGGGCTGGATGAACAGGACCCCGTGGAGGGCTGGATGAACAGGACCACCCCGTGGAGGGCAGGATGAACAGTAGACGATGGAGGGCAGGATGAACAATAGCCCGTGGAGGGGTGGTTGAACACGAGCCCATGGAGAGGGCTGGTTGAACAGTAGCCGGTGGAGTAGCGCACGGTGGAGGCTGGATGAACAGGAGCCCGTGGATGAACAGTTGCAGGTGGAGGCTGGAGGTGGTCGACGTTGGATGAACAGTAGTTCGTGGAGGCTGGAGGGGGTCGCCGGTGGAGATGAACAGTATCTCATGGAGTCCCGTTTTGTGGTACACCACACCCCTCCCGATGAACAGGACCGCCGTTTCGACCGTAGCGCTCCAACACAAGTCCGTTTCGTCCGTTTTGCGATACGCCACACCCCTCCCGATGAACAGGACCCCCGTTTCGACCGTAGGAGGTCCGTTTCCTCCATTCTGCGGTACGCCAGACCCCTCCGATCAACAGGACCCCGTTCTGAACGTAGGAGGTCCGTTTCCTCCATTGTGCGGTACGTCAGGCCTCATTTCCATCGCCTGTTCCGTCCAAGCCCTCCCGATGAACATGACCACACATTCCATTCTGACCCAGCCAGTTGGCTCCCACGCGTTCTGTTGCCTCCCCATGAACACGACGCATTCCGTTGCCTCCCCATGAACACGACGCATTCCGTTGCGTCCCCATGAACACTACGACGATGTTGTTTCTCCGTTCCATCCCAACCATGTACATGACCCCTGGCCGTACGTATGCGCGAGTAGGCGTTTGAGACCACGCCTATATGTACACATATGTGGCCATATTTTCTTTCTTGCACCCTGGCCGCTGTACGTACGTGTACATGCTACGTGTGCGCCTCTACTATGACACTTGCGCGCCTCTACATCGACCAGTATGTACGTACATGTTCCTGACCAGAATGACAACGCTACGTATGCTTCGACCAGGTGGGTCCCGACTGTCAGGCACTTCCTTGCCTGTGAAGATGTAGCTAGTGGGTCCTAACAGTCAGGGGGCGAATCATTTGTTTTGCCCGAACACACTTCATTGCGTGCGAAGATGTAGCTGGTGAGTCCCAGCAGTCAGGGGGAAACATTTTTTTCACGAAATACAGTGGCCCATCCGGTGGGTCCCAGCTGTCAGGTGGAGGAATCATTATTTTCCGCGTAATAAGGAGGCACTTCCTTGTTGCGGCCGTGGACCCAGCTGTCAGCCTCTCCACATATAGTCCACGTCCGATGGAAGTCGTTCCTTGACCATGTTGACCACGCCGTGCCGAGAGCACCAGGGTGATGGACGACGGCGAGGCCTAGGAAGGGGACGACACGGAGGCAGGGAAGACTCGGCAGTTGTTTCCCACGTGGAGGGGAGTAAGACTGTACGAGGGTTTACTGGTTCGTCTGCCGTCGCCGGAGAATAACAGCAGGTGTGGGTGAGTAGAGGGATGGCTAGGCCAGCGATGGGAGTACGGTCGGGCGGTGAGGCCTGCGCGGCAGCACAGCCGGCCGCGAGGAGGAGGGAGCAGGCAATCCCGCCGGCGCTTGTTTGAGCGGCTGGAGCAGGAAGAGCAGAGATTGAAGAAGCACGATGGCCGTTGGATGGACATCCAACAGTCAGTGCTTGTGCATCAACCTTTTTTTAGGAAAGTCTCAAATCTATGGAAAACAGCATACATCCCATCTGCCATTATTTCTAATAATTTACAGCCCATTTGCTAATTCTTAAGGTTTTTTGTAGCTCATATTCTTTTTGTTAGCATTACAGCCCATATTGTGGCAACGGTTAGAAAATTTCGGTGCGGCCCGAACTATTTTTAATCCCGAAATTTTGACTCACATTCAAACTGATTTTAAAAATAAATGTATATCAATATAAAATCCAATAAATTCTCCACGCATAAAAATTAATGTAATTTAAAATCTTGAAATGAAAAAAAGATATTTGAAACTAATTGCCGATTTGATGTGTTTTAAAAATGTACAACCCATTTCTCATTACTGATGGGCCATTTTCTCGGCCAGCCGAATGAAAGCTCTCCTCGTCTTGAAAGATTTGCAGCCCAACAGGCCTGACAAAGCGACTTACTTGGCAAATCACGAAAAACTAGGTTGTGGCCGTTGAGCCAGCTATCAGCCTCTCCACGTACAGCACTCTTCCCATGGAAGTCGTTCCTTGACCACGTTGACCATGCCGCGCGGAGAGCACCATGACGGTGGACGACGGCGAGGCCTAGGAAGGGGACGACGCGACAGTGGAAGCCCGCGCGAAGAGGACTACGAGGGTTCACTGGTTCGGCAGCAGTGTGAGGTTGCCGTCACCGCAGGGCCTGGCCAGCGGTGGGAATAGTAGTGGGCGGTGAGGCCTCTGCGGCAGCATAGCCGGCCACGAGAGGCAGGAGCATGCGACACGATCGGCGCTGCTTTGGGCGGCTGGAGCAAGAAGACCAGAGGTTGAAGAAGAACTACAACCGTTGGATGGACATCGTACGGTCACTGGAGCTAGAATCGTTCATATTGACTAAGTTGAGAAAGCCCTTCGTCCCCGTCAACTTAGTAGGTCCACAAGTCAGCCTCCCAGCAAGGTGGGTCCCAGCTAACCAGGGGAGTATTAATTTTTTGTGCGTAATAAGGAGGCACTTCCAGTGGGTCCGAGTTGACAGCGGGGGGAACATTTTTTTTGTGAAATACGGTGGCCCATCCGGTGGGTCCCAGCAGCCAGGGGGAAACGATTTTTTTTGCAAAATACTTGTGGCCCGTCCGGTGGGTCCCTGCTGTCAGGTGGAGGAATCATTATTTTCCGCGTAATAAGGAGGCACTTCCTTGCTGCCGCCGTGGACCCAGCTGTCAGCCTCTCCACGTACAGTCCACGTCCGATGGAAGTCGTTCCTTCCATGTTGACCACGCCGCGCCGAGAGCACTAGGGCAGTGGACGACGGCGAGGCCTAGGAAGGGGACAACGCGAAGCCGGTGAAGACGCGGCAGTGGATGCCCACGTGGAGATGAGTATGGGGGTTCACTCATTCGGCTGCGGTGTGAGGCTGCCGTCGCCGCAGGGCCTGGACAGCAGTGGGAATAGTAGGGGGCGGTGAGGCCTCCACGGCAGCACAGCCGGCCACGGGAGGCAGGAGCAGGCGGCACGACCGATGCTGCTTTGGGCGGCTGGAGCAAGAAGACCAGAGGTTGAAGAAGCACTACGGCCGTTGGATGGACATCATACGGTCACTGCAGCTAGAATTGTTTATATTGACTAAGTTGACAAAGCCCTTGGTACGTCAACTTAGTAGGCCCACAGGTCAGCTTCCAAAACGGTGCGCCCCAGATGTCAGGGGGAGGAATCATTTTTTGGGCGGGTGAAGCTAGAATATCCAAGGTTGAAGAAGAAGCACGGCATCCGTTGGATGGACATCCAACGGCCACTGCTGCTAGAACCGTGTGTTGACTATAAGTTGACAAAGCCTTGCATATTCGTCAACTCTGTTTTTTTAGGGGACGCGTCAACTTAGTAAGGCCAAAAGTGTGTGGCAGAGAACTTATAGCCCATTTGAGATTTGTAAGAATGTGTAGCCCATTTTTGAATTCTAATGGAATTTACTACAACCCATTTACAGTTTGTTAAAAGTACAGCCCATTTCAACCAACCGTTCAAAACAGAATTCAATAAAATTTCCCACATTTTGATGGGATCCGAAATATTTTTATCCCGAAATTTCTAGTCAGATTAAATAAAATTTGAATATAAATTTATATTACATAAAAATCCAACGCAACATTGCGCTCGCAACAATTAATGAAATTAAAATTTTCAATATCGAAAAATAATATTTTATAAAGTGATCACATGTTTGGTGCATTTTTTATAGTTACTGCCAAGTTTTTATAATTACATCCCATTTATTATTTCTTAAAGACCATTTTCTTGTTAAGCCTAATGCATCCCTCCTAGGAAAGATTTGCAGCCCAGCGGGGCGGAGAATAACAACTTAACCTTGCCTGGGTATTCCTAAAAAAATATAGCTGGGCTAGCCATTTTCAGCTTGAAAAAAATTAATATCTGGGCTGGATATCTGGCCTGGGCTAGACGGGCCACAGCCTGCCCAGTTAATACCTGCAGCGATGTTTTCGTTGTTGTTTAGAGGAGAAAAATTAATATCTGGGCTAAACATCGAAAAACTCTACAGTGCTCACACCTCAAAAAACACAAATACTTCTCGAGCTGCTTGGTCCCAGCTGTCGGCCGCTTCTTGTGCAATTCTCTCGTTTATTGACTAGTACTACATAGGTTGGCAATGGTGTGAGACCATGATGTCAGGAAACCAGGGGGGAGCAAAATAAATAACTCCAGCGAGCGCTTCCACCTCTGCCTCGTTGTCTCCCGTGGAAACCCCTTTCCTCCCTTTTTTTGCTCGGGCAAGGACCAATGCATGCAGCATGTCCATGCGGTTATTAGGCAAGAAATAAAAGCGCTTTGCATGCTATGAATTATGACGGCTGCATGGGTAGCTAATAAGGCATCCTCTTAACTGCTGTGATTAAATGTTGTGTTTAGAAGAGAGAAATATTCTTTTTTCCACCAATCTGCTTGCACCTAGGTCGTGATGCACCTTCTAATACAACTTATTCACCTAGACGGAGGGAATATAGTTTTATGCATATATATATATACATAATAAGGAGGCACTTGCGTACGTGAGGCTATGGACCTGGTGGGTCCCCATAGTCATCCTCTCCAAGTAAAGTCATCTCCTCGTCCGCACGCGCTTTCCGCCTGAAACAGTCAGCGCCGCCCGCCCCGCTTCCCGGTGCAGGCGATTGCTCCGCCTTCAAATGACACAAGTGTCGTCCATCTGCCCATCTGCCGCCCACATTAATGATCCGCGGTTGCCGAGGCGGCTATTCTAGTGCCACACGTCCGTCCCTCCGCCCGCCCACCATTGCTATATAAACTGCTGCGCCGGCCATTGCCACAGTCATTTTCATCCGTTCCCTTTCTCCTATCCACACCACTACTACCCACCATGGCGTCCTCACGCTCCAGCGCTCTTTGGGACAGGCGGACAACGGACCACAAGGAGATGGCAGCCATTGCTGCCGACCTGCTGGCCGGCAGGCAGCCGGAGGACGACGACGTCCTAATGGAGAACATGGTAGTCGATGATCCGGCGCCAACCCCCTCCTCCGCACCATCCTCGTTGTTCCATTGCACCATGACCATCAGCGAGGCCCGTGCCCAATATATGGGCAGTGTGAGGCAGATGTGTCAGGAGCAGTTCCGGGAGGCGCAGGCCGACGCCGCCTACAACCACCATCTCCTCCAGGAGCACCTGCAGGCGGAGGAGCAGATCGCCGCGGAGCGGGCGGAGCAGGAGGCGCTGCTCGACTTGTACCGCTCCGCCCGCAAGGGCCGCCTCGAGCGCTGGCTGGACCACATGCGGGTGGGGGAGGCTACGGCCGCCTACAAAGAGGCTAGCAAAGAGGGTGATGAAGCGGGCGAGGCACTGTTTGGCGAGACCGAGGACGAGGCAGAGGACAATGCCGGCTCCGACGAGTCCCCGCTCTGCTGGCGTCGATGAGGCCCTGCTCCGCCGAGGCCCCGCGATGCCAACGAGGCAAAGGACACCGCCGGCTCCGCCGAGGCCCCGCCCCGCCAACAACGAGGCAGAGGACATCGCCGGCTCAGCCGAGGCCCCACCCTGCCGGCAACGCGGGGGATGATTTCCACTGCTCCGCTGAGGCGCCGCCCGCCGACAACAAGACAGAGGACATCACCGGCTCCGCCGAGGCCCTGCCCCGCTGCCAACGAGGCCGCGCCACCCGCCGACAACGAGACAGAGGACATTGCCGGCTCCGCCGAGGCCCTGCCCCGCTGCCAACGAGGTCGCGCCACACAGAAAACAAGGAAGAGTAGAACACCGTGGGTCGCCGCCGCTCGGGTCCAAGTAAGGCCACCGCTGCTACCCTCCTGTTGAAGCCAAGCTAGGCGGGTTGACCATTGACGGCCGGTTAGCTTCTTGGCGGCGACGTGGAGTCGGGGAGTTCTGCTGGAGAATAACGCTACTTCTACTTAACCACTGGTGTAGTTGGCTGACTGACACATGGGCCCAACAGGCCACATGTCAGTTACGCAACTGCACCTGCAGTTAAGTCACTGAATCTTCTCTTCGGCTCAGTGGGACACAGGTGGGTAGCTTCAGTTAATTAATTATACCTCCAGCGCACCTCTTTTTAGTTGAAGAATGTATGAAATGTATTTTAATCTGGCATGTTTATATGAAATCCGACCGTGTATGAATGAATTTATTTCGATTAGTTCGAATTCCTGTATCACTGGCATTGGATGAACATGCAAAACAATATGTACTAGCATTATTCCCAGGGTGATCACCTCGTTTGCAGCAATTTCACATGTACTCCCTCGGGTCCTTTCTAGTCTGCATACAAGTTTTGTCTGCAGTCAAAGTATCTCTACTTTGACCAATCTTATACAAAAAAGTATGCACTTTCACAATGTGCGAAGTAAAAAGGAACAGAAGGAGTACAAAGAGTTTGAGCAGGTTTTTAGCGTTTCTGTACATTACAATCAAACACATAGGCCTAGCAATTCGTAGAGAACATTCAAAACAATCGATGATTATGCATCTCAGCGACTCACATGTCAGAGGCAATATTTACTTCACAACTAAAGAATAAAGAAAAAATTGATCGACGCTGCTGACAGCAAGGGCGTCCCATTCGAAAATATCAAACGCATGTCTTGCTAAAATCAATGAGCAAAATTTGACAAGGTTGTCCCATTCCAAAATATCAAATGCCTACGATTGTGGAATGGGCAGGGTTTGCCATCAGTTCGGACATTGACATGGCACCTCGTGCTACATAAACCAGCTGTTCTTTTTGTGCCGTTCCACCAAAATCAACCAAATTCGCGCGTAGCTTGTATGATTTCTCCCTTATATGTTGCAACACCTTGAACTTATCGACACCTCCTTTCTTGTGGTGGAAATGAATGATTCGATGTATTCATGAACATTTTGTGCAGTTCCCATTGAAATCAAGCTAAGCACCCCTGTTTGCACAAATACAAAAAAGTGATTAGTATAGAGCAAACTGTACTATGAAATGACAGTTTCAACAGGCACATACATGGTCCATGTAGAGCACACTTTTAGAAAAATGGAACTCACCAGAAAGAATCCTAGAACAACATTGTACTCGCGCATCACAGCAAAAAAATGGAGATTTTGTCAGTGCTTCTAAGCTGAAATTAGTTTGGTCTTGTGGGGAGTAATGTAACCATCCTTCAACTGCTCCTTCTGATGATAATATAGACATGGCTTCTTTATCCTAGCATAATCGGAACTAGTCACTTCACGTACTCCATATTCTTCTTCAGAGGAAGATGATCCTGTTGTGCAAAGACAAGAGGACTACTAAATGCTAGCATCACTGTTTGCTCGAAAAAAGGAAAGGAAATATTTGAAATAGCACAGATGAAGCACTTCTCAAGGACAATACCACTTTTTCATGACAGTATCTAAACAATAGCACAACACCAATAGAGATGACAAAGCTCAATCATATGGATGAAATCAGTGGGTGAGTACCAACCTTTGTCAGGAGGCTTATTGTGTAGAGCATACAGATGAAGCAATTCTCCGGAACCATCTGTTGCAATCTACGGTGGTGGCCATGCTTACTATATACTCCTCGATTAGTTTAATGTTTCCAACATCTTCTTGTGCAGTTCCACTAAAATATATGGTATCTTCAAAGAAGATCCCTGTTTGCACAAGTAGAGATAATTACATATTACATTAAGAGTGGCATCAAATCAGTGGCAAAACAATTGCTCGTTCCAGCCATAGCAATAAATTAAGATGCAAAACTATATCATTACTTGTGTCATCACAGTTCCAGTGCTTCATTACAGCACCGGGAGTTGATTTTTGTTTTTCTTCCCCTTGTTCTTCCCCTTCATCACTTGGTTCAATAACAAACAAGCTTCGCCTTCAATGTAAGATTTGGCATGTCAATTAGGGAGCACAAGTATAGTACTAAACTTAATTTTCTGATGAAGTGGCAAAATACAGGCCAGCAGTTGTGAAATATCCTTATCTTACCTCAATGGGATATTACGGTGCACATTACAGATTGGAAGTCTTGTCTCCATTTGTGCAGTTCACTAAAATCAAGCAACATTATCGTACAAGTAGCACAACATATGAATGCACACTGCAGAATCATGTGAAAGAAGGCTAGTACTGACCTCTCATGATGCGGAATTCAAACAACTCACAAGAAGAAGATCTGAACCAAATTCGCCTTAACGGATAGGAAGTAAGATCTCCTCTTGTGCAGTTCCACTAAGATCAAGCAATCAAGCAACGTTGTCGGTGTGACATTTTGGTTGAACTGCACAAAACACTCTTAACACAAAAGTGTTTTGTGCAGTGCAACAAAAGGTCACAATGGCAACAAGGTGAAGCAGATAACCCTGTTTACACAGAGGTGCAAAGGAAACAATTAGTGGTCAATAACAGTGGATGACACAGAAGCCAACAAAAAGAAGCATCTACCTTATCTAAATGGGAAAGAAAGCAAGACAGTAGCATTTCTCAAACGGTGGCATTGATTAATATTAACATAGAGATTATATTAACAATAAAATTCGTTAAACATGTAATTTGCTTTTAACTATGGCATTGCATCAATTTTTTCCAGCGGCATTATTAGAGGGTGTTTGTTTGCAGGGACATTTTGGTGTAGGGACTAAAAAAACTCCGTGCCAGTCCCATCTAAACCAAAGAGCAGGGACTTTTAGGGACTAAAAGTTGGCATTTGGGACTAAAGAAAGAAGACCCTGAGGGAGTCTTTTTGGGACTTTTTCCAACAGTTGCCCCTGCCAGGCATCGCACCTTGTCTCTATTAGTTCATTACTAGGGGTAACATGGTCTTTTAACATGTCATTTAATAACCTCTAGTCCATGTTTAGTCCCTAGAATCCAGCAGGTAGGGACTAGGGAGTTTTTAACCAAACAGGGCCTTCGATTAACAACAGCTAATGAGTTGCACGAGACAGTGGACGCACCAGCACCATGTGCATCTACCGATGTACTGCGGTCATGCACAGTCTGTTGCAACAAAGAACAAGCAACCAAGGAGCATATTTGTGTTGGTCCCAGTTTTGTTATCTTTAGAAGCCTTTCCCATTGTGAGCACAGCAAATCTAGTCCTGCTCAAACTCTACAGCCTTGTCCCTTCCTTTCCTTTTTGAACTAGTACTTTAGCCCCTTCCTTTCCTCTTTGAACCACATCCTAGATTTATGCGATACAACTTTCCCCACTACTTTCCCCCATTCCTTTCCTCTTTGAACCACGTCCTAGATTAATTCTATACAACTTTCCCCCTTCATTTCCTCTTTGAACCATGTCCTAGATTCATGCTATATACAACTTTTCCCACTACTTTCCCCCACTCCTTTCCTCTTTGAACCACGTCCTAGATTCATGGTTTACATGCAGCTAGAGCAATGCATGTGGAGTAAGTAAATTATACCATAAGGTTCTTGGGGCGTGGTTCAGTTGGCGACGGGACGACGGCGAAGAAGAAGGGGTCGGAGGCCCTCCCACGCCGCCGCTGGGTGGAAAGTGAACAGCTGCGCCGGTAGTCCCTCGCCGACAGCGATAGCGTTAAGCCTCCTTCCCTTCCCGGCGGAAGGATCCTGCCGGCTCTTTGAGCAGTAGTGAGGAGAGAGAGAGGCCAACAAAGTCTTGTTTAGATCTGGAGAGGGCGAGACAGTGTGAAGAGAGCAACTACAAGCACTGAGGCTCCAGCGGGAGAGGGTGAGAGAGTGAGCGAACAGGCTAACTAGCTACACAACCCTCCCGTTATGTTCAACGAGAGGGAAATAACCTTTTATACATTCCCGCATTCGTGTGACAAGCATGCGGTGTTTTTTTGTGTGTGTGGGAGTCATTGGGATTTCAATCATAATCGTTTCATGTGGCTTTGGTGGTAAGACTATCCAAAGTGGTGCAGAAATAATGCAACCTTAGTCACCTTACCTCTCTCCACGTAGTACGTTGGGTCCCACCAGTCAGAGGGTGAAACAAACAAATTAATAAGAAAAATTAAAAGCGTCAGCGGTGTATCTTACCTCACACATCTCGCTACTGCTCGGGAACACTGTCCAATTGATCCCTCTGTTCGCTCACGTACTATTTTAAGTGAATCCTTATTATAACATGCACACAAATTTTGGGCCCTTGTATTCGACTTAAGTCAGTGTGCCACCGTATCTCGTATACTTACTAGTCCCTCCGTCTAGGTGTAATAAGTCACGTTAGAAGGTGCAACGGGACCAAGGTGTGTGTGTGTGTGTGTGTGTGTGTGTGTGTTTAACACCATGTGTGTGTTAGAGAGAGCGACAGATCGACCTACTCCTACAGAGAGATGTTGTGTAGTGTACGATTTTAGCCGCGAGAGTCGGTGCATCCTCTTGTTTCCGGGCGTGTCCGGTAGGGACATGCAGAAAGCTGCCATGCCTGCTCCTGACCAGCCTGGCCCACCCAAAGCTCCTCCATCGCCCGCACGCGCTTCCCGCCTGAAACGGTCAGCGCTGCTCCAAAGAATCAGTGCCGCATTCATGCCTGTGCAGAGCGGACACGACCTCTCACTGGCGCAAGAGTGATGGTTGCTTCGTCCGTCCAACTTACTGCTGGGTCTATGTGATTTGACGGCTCATTAGTATTTGTTACTGAGGTGGTAGGACTGCTGGATGTCCCACGCTTTTTGCGAAAGGAGGTATACTACTAGTACTAGATTACAATTTTCTCCATTCTTACAGCGGAGGCATGCAAGGGCAGTGAAAACACGCAGGCTCAGTGATTATATGGCCCACCTCACACTATCATCGTGCGACACCTAACTCTTTACATAGTACTCCATCCGTTCCTAAATATTACTAGATGAGTCCCCGCACGTTGGAGCGGAACAGCGGTATATCTCTATGTGCAAAATTATCGATTTCATAGAACCAAAAAAACTCTATAACCGCATGAAAAATGTGGTAGCCAAACTAAATAAACTCCCATCATCATTTAGATCATCCCACGTAAGTAAAAAAGATCAGCCAACTTCTACTGCATAATGGGATTATATTTTTCTTTTTGACATGTTAATGGGACTTAAAAGCTCACTTACATGCATGCTACCGGTGCATGCTTGCATGCAGACATGTTGATGTGATTTAAAACCCACTCACATGCATGTTGCACGGTATTTCTGCATGCTTGCATGTGGCTTAGTGCGGAGCCTCTCAACGTCTAGATCAGACGGCTATTATGGACTGATTTACTTCATCTAACGGCTACATCAATTTTGATGACATGGCTCAAGGAGAGGATAGAGAATTCCTAGTAGTGGGGGCTCGCTATTACCAGTAGATATAAGTCTTTGTAGAGATTCCACTACATACGGAACAAAATGAATGAATCTACACTTAAAATGCATCTATATACATCCGCATGTGGTTCATGGTGAAATCTCTACAAAGACTTATATTTAGGAACGGAGGAAGTACTAGTATAGTACGTACTGTAATTTATCAGCGAGATAAATTTGTACAATGCTATGAAGCTTCCAGCTTCTGTTACATGTATCTTGTGTGCAAGGTTGCCCGTTGCAACATTTCATCAAATACAAAGGAGACTAACATGCATGCTATTGCATCTCAATGATTGACAGATCATAGCAAATATGTACTCCATCCGTTCCAAAATAAGTTTCTCAACTTTGTGCAAACTTTAGTACAAAGTTGTACTACTACTAAAGTTGACACTTATTTTGCAACAGAGGCAGCTAAAGAAAAAAACAATCCATGCAGTCCCTAGCCCTTGAACCGTGAACCCTGACCAGGCTTCAATTTGCTGGCAACGTTCGAGCTTCCTAATAAATGAAGTTTGCAACCTTTTGACCATCGGATCATTTTGTGCAGTTTCACCAAAATCGAGATGAGCATCCCTGTGGCAAAGCAATTGAACAAGCGTGATTAGAATAAGATTACTGGGACTAGTTGATGAGACATAAACTCATCACAAATATAGTACGTAGAAGCCAGTAGAGGTATGTGCGGGGCAAAGAAGTAGAGAAATATCCAGAGGGAGTGATGTGGGCAGCTGGAGCAGTGGTGCAAGCCATCTGTAAAGGGAGTTGTACCTGAGGGACGTAGCTCAACCTTGAGGAGGGCGGTGGGAGGCGGCAACTGCCCACGTCGCGACAGTGACCAAGGGACGAAGGCAACCTCACCGGCTTTGTGAGAGAGAACGGCAGGGACCCCTGATCAGGACGTGCCGACAGTGGGTTTTTGCTGTCGGCGACGGCCACCGCATCTACACTAAGCATCCACCCCTTCCCCAAGTGGACGTGATCCGCCAGGATGTTAGAGATGTGGCCACAGTCGTTTTGTGCGAGAGAGTGTGAAGAGAGCAACCCCAGCAAGCAACCGTGTAGGCTGGCCCGTCCTGACTATGTATATAGTGGAGCGGTTTCCTTTTCTCTCCATATGAACCTATCATATTGCGTACGTGCTACTGAAGAAAAAAAACTTTATTTATAAATGACGCGGCACCTACTACTCGTTCTCCTATAACCTTGCGCTTGGCATCTCCAAAATATTGACCTTGCGATTGGCTCTTCGCCTCTTCGGGAAGTCGAGCAATAATGGTAGTGCGGTATATATCGTTCTGGCTATATGAGACCGAATGAATTGCTGCACGTCCACCACGTGGGCGAGAGTCGAGGGGCGAGGGAGAGTGCTACATACGGAGCAAAATGAGTGAATCTACACTCTAAAATACGTTTATATACATCAGTGTTTGGAGTATGTACTAGTAGTTCATATTGAAATCTACTAAAGGACATATATATTCCAAACAATATGATATAATCTCTATAACCAAGGTAGTAGGGACAAGGAGTAAATGGAAGGAGTAGTAAAATTTTCTCCTCGTCTTGTGAGCCACTGCGCGCATGGGTGAGGGAGCGGGTGTAAGCCGCAGTAAGCAAGCTTCACCTCATCCTGCGAGCCACCGCGCCTGTGGGCGGGGGAGACGGCGTACTAAGCAAGCTTCTCCTCGTTCTGCGAGTTGACGAGACACATCAAAAGTACTCCAGTGTATAGAGCCTTGCCTCTAAGGTAGGCCCCACATGGTTTGCCTCTTTTTTTAACATAACACGTCAAGTCGCAATTTGTTTGTTCACCCGTGGTAGACGATCCTCCCTCCACCAAGTGGACAACCAGAACATGTGCCAAATTACCACATGGGCTGCCTTTTTCGTACTAAAATGAGCTCCACCGTGTACCCGCGCGGGTGTGGTTGGGAAAGAGACGGGAGTACGTGCGTCGTGCATGCACCTCTTCTCTTCATGCACGTCCCCAACCTACATGGGTGTTTGTGAGAGATACACGCCGCGTTTGTGAGTGTTTTCTATTTTGGGG
>NC_057800.1:668922909-668937760 GCF_018294505.1 Triticum aestivum
AGTTTGTGTGTGGCAGGGAGACATGACTAGAGCGCTTGATGTATCGATGTGTGTGGGGGGGGGAGGGGGTGGTGGGAGGGGTAGGCAGAGGCCTAACTATAGAGGTAGAGCGAGTCGTATATGTGTTGAGAAGGAGAGACCCAGCTATGTCTTGAGGGAGATCGGTCGACATCCATACAGAACTGAAGGACGGGAAATATGATGGGAGAGAGAGAGGAGATAGAGAGAGAGAGAGAGGGAGGGAGAGGGGTAGAGTGCTGGATGGGTGATGGAGTTGCTTCTCGAAGATGGTGGGAGAGGCCTACTAGACAAACTTAGGGTGGAACTGCAATGTTATCAATAAGAGTGGGGATGTGTTTCTGTGTGTGCCTGTGCGTGATAGATCTGTCGGGATGCATCCATGGATGATGAAGGGGAACCATGGGTGTGGTAAGCAAACCTAACTAGATCGGTAGATCAATTGTTGTTTGTCGGAGGAAGGGAGAGACACCACTAATGAGGTAGATCGATTGACGTGTGGGTGAAAACGAGTTATAAGGACCTAGCTAGCTATATGTATAGCGAGAGATCGGTCGGTGTATGTCCATTTCTTAGAGGCAAATAAGGCCCAGTGAGACGGATAGACAAAGAGAATGGAGCTAGGAGGTGGTGCGAGAGGCCCAACTACTAGCTAGATAGGGGGAGGAGTGTGTGGTTGTGAGAGCGATGAAAAGAGGGGCGATAGTTTACATGTGTGTCTGACCGTATGAGAGACATGAGGCAACAACACATAAAGGAGGAGATTGAAGGTGTGTTTGTATGTTGTAGGCAGGCATTGCTGGAGAGGTTTATCGATCGGTGTGTGTCGGAAAGGAGTTGTGGAGATTCAGGGAGAACGACCTAAAGAAAAAAATGAATGTGCCCGGTGGATAGAATGCTGAGGGCGGGGGAGGGCGAGGAGGGCATCTGCATGCACGAGAGAAAGTTAGTGGTAGCTACAAAGGTTAGAGGATTGTGTGGGTGTAAGAGACTAACAAAGATCATAATTTGATATGAAAGCGGATTCATATATTTGAATAGGAGATCATAGTGTTTTCAACATTGCATGCATGAATATAGCGGTGATACACGTGCCGTGCACATGTTCTACCATAATGTGATAATGCATGGTGTTTGCAACTCACAGCCAAATGCCGAACAATCTAAACCATACTATACATCAAACAATCTCACATTTTATTTGATTTTGTGATAATGTGTGGCGTTTGCAGCTTACAATTAAATATCGAACAATCTAAACAATACTATATATCGAACATTCTCACATTTTATTTGAATTTGTGGTAATGTGTGGTGTTTGCAACTCACATCTAAATACTTGTAGGCGTAGGGGGCAGGTCACCATACATAATGTGATAAACACATTATATATATGAGACATGGTTTAGATTATGAAGATCTAGCTAGAGCTAGAAATGTAATGTGATTTGAAATCAAAATAAAGTGGATTCAAAAAATCTAGTTCGAGTTCATATAGTACACATAGTTCATATGTAACTCGAGACTAATCATGTGGTGTGCTGTGAAGATAATACACAAACGATGGTTTAACTTGACAATAATGATGATTGTAGATCTTATTAAAATAGAGAAACAAATTCAAATGCTTTAACTTCACAACAATCATTACTGTAGATCTTATTCAAATAGAGAAATGAATTCAAATTTAGTTCATATTGAAGCGGTAGTATATACGTTTGGAATGCACTAAAACGTTCATTTGAGTAGTAGGTTGCATGCATTATACACGTAGCGAAATATTTTAATTGAACATAACACGAATTCAAAGTTTTGAATGACATTTGTAGGGCGCATTGATTTGGTACAGTACACGTTAGGCTTGTCCGGAAATTTCAACCCGCTCCCTGTTAGCCCGAAATATTTAAGATATATCTTTGTCTTGTTGTGCTATGACAACTCCCTCCATCACAACCCGCGCCTTGCTATTCTGAAATTACAACACGCGCGAAAACTCCCACCTCCTGTGAAATCCCGACATGCGAAATTCCCGTGGTACACCTGAACCGAAAGAACCGCCTCAAATCGGGGGGGGGGGTACTTTCGTAAATTACCCCACATTTCAGACAAGCACGTCTCTAAGCCATGGTTCCCCATTGCCACCCCATCCGCCCATCCATTCGTACACCAAGGCCGCGAAAACCCGCGACGAAACCCCACACCCTGCTCCGTCCGCCACCCAGCCGGAGCCTCTTCCCCGACGACGTCGTCCACAGCAACACCTCGACGTCCCTCATCCACTGTACCGGATGAGGATCCGTCGTCGATCTCATCATCCCGCGGGTTTAGCCACCCCGTCCTCCACCTCCAAGGAGCTGCCCCGATGTTCCCCTCGTCTTTCGCGCCACCTCCATTCCCACATCGCTGTCTTCACCTGCACCACCGGAAGAGCATCATCATCACCGTTTCCTCGGATGAAGTTGCGGCCTAATTGACGCCACCAAAGAGGTTGTACAATAATTGTCGCATTTTCTTCTTGATTCGATCTCACGGTGCTGCTGGCGCTTGGTCCCGAGCCGACACGGCGCGACTCCATCCACTGCGGCATTGCCGGCCACTTCCTCCACGGCGTCGCTCCCTCGGCGGCGACGTCCACATCAGTAGGACCTGCTGCTGCTTTAGCTCTCGCTCGCGCTACTGCTCTGCTCTTTCTCTCGGTCCCCTGCCTGGTCTGCTCTTGCATTGTTCTTGCTTGTGCTGCTGCTCTCGCTCTTGCTCTTTCTTGCGATGCTGCTCTTATTTAGCTACACTTCACTCTGATGCCGCCGGGGTGAAGGAAGAACCAACCACAACGGGGAGGGGGGCTCGCCGGAGAGGTACCCCACTATCTATCTTAGGGTTCAGGATGGGGGTGGTGGTCACCGGTGGTGGCGGGGCGTTGGCGGGGCGGTGTCGTGGGGATCGCCGGAGAAAAAGTTCGGCATGGGGGGCTAGAGGGATGGCCGGGCCGGCAGCGGACCGACGGTGGGGAGTGTTTTCGAGGCGGGCGGGGCGGCGCACCGCCGGCCGCGGGCGGCAGGGTGCTGCTATTTGGCCGGCTCAGGGGGTGGAGGTTGAAGATGAACCGCGGGCCCTTGATTTCGTATCCAACGGCTGCAAAATTGACTGACCAGAGATGAAAAAGTCCGTCGACCGACGTGTAGCCTCACCTTGCTAGTGCGTTAGTTTCAAAGCAAAATTCAGTTTCGACAGTTAAGTTCAGTTTCGACAATTAAGTTCAGTTTTGACAGTTAAATTCAGTTTCGACAGTTAAGTTCAGAGATGAGCGGCGGATGTATTTTACATCTAGCACTTTGTGGTTATGTATTTTACGTCATGTGTCAGGACTCCGACTCAATGCCACATCGATCTAGCATGTAACACCTCATATCACTTTGCGGCCTCACGCACGGTATTCCCACGGGTGTCGCCTTACCTTTGCCCGGGACCGTTTGCGCCTTTTGGCACACGTATATGATAGTGTCACTAGCATCCATATGATAAGGAGCCCGGGCTGACATGGCTAGTCGTAAACCCAAAGTGGCACAGACTTACAGGGACAGGCATCCATGACCCAGCATCGAACGTGTCGGTCATCAGTGAGTGAATCCAGGCTGTAGCACTGGGCTAGCAGGACTCCGGTGAACCAGGCTGTAGCGGGCTAACAGGACTCCGGTATTCATCGCGTGACATTTCCCCGAAGGGACAGACACAGGAACGAAGAAGGACACATGCCGGCCAGCCTAAGTGTTCCGGAGCAGTAGCAAGCTACCATGGCTCAGTGGAACAATAGGAGACATTTCCCGGTAAGAGAGGCTACTAAGGATAAACAACTAGATAGCCAGATCCCACACATACCAAGCATTTCAATAACATACACACAATATGCTCGATATGTGCAAATACAACATGGCACCACAACATGACTCTACAACTCAAGTATTTATCCAATAGGCTCCGAGGAGCGAGATATTACAAACATGGGTCTCATGACCCAACAATCAGAGCATACAAGTCAAAGCACAAGCGGAAGCTATCATGTCTGAGTACAGACATCTATAAATGAAAAAGACTGAGAAGCCTGACTATCTACCAATCCTGCCGAGGGCACAAGATCGTAGCTGAGGTAACAAGCTAAACGTCGAAGCCCACGTGGAACTACTAGCGAGACCGAAGTCTCTCTGCAAAACATAAAATAGGCAAACGTGAGTACAAATGTACCCAGCAAGACTTACATCAGAACTAACTACATATGCATCATTATCAACAAAGGGGATGGTGGGGTTTAACTGCAGCAAGCCAGCTTTGACTCGGTGGCTATCCTAAACTACGACTGCAAGTAATTCTTTTGGGGTGGCGCACACGAGTCCACATATTCACCATATCAATACACCACTATGGATCCAATCTCGTCTCCCTACGAGAACGCCATCCATAGCACTCACGCTTATCTTGCGTATTTTAGAGTATCCACTTTCACTTGTCTATGAACTGATATAAGCAACCCAGAAGTCCTTTTCCGCGGACACGGCTATTCGAATAGATGATGTTAACCCTGCAGGGGTGTACTTCTTCACACACGCTCTCACCACTTACCGCCGTTTACACGACATGTACTCGGCAACCTTCAAGCGGAAGCCCAATGTGGGTGTCGGCCACGGCCTTCCTAAACACTCAAGTCTCTAGTCCAGGTTTATCGCCTATTCGGGTTCCATCCATGAGGAGATCCGGCCGGAGTTTCGCTCACAGCCCCAAACAATGTGAACAGGGTTCCCGAGACACCAAACGGGCGCCCGGTACACCGTGCCACGTGCCTACCGCATCACAGCCCACCCCTACAGTCAGCGCTGCGCACGGCCTCCAGCATACTACAAACACCACAAAATACTTGCAACTCCTGGACAGAGGACAAGGGTGATCAAGAAGCCGAGAGGGTCCATTGGTTTCGGGCCCAATGCGTGGTAGTGGCTGAATCATGGATCACAAACACAGAACTCAGTTCCTGAGGATGGCTGCAATGAGACAACCCACCATGTACTCCTACATGGCCTCTCACCGCTACCTTTACCAAATCGTATTCACACACTTAGCTCACACACAGTAGGACATGTTCATACAGCTCTGATTCATCCCCGATGAATCAGACCTGACTCAACTCTAAGCAGTAGCAGGCATGACAAACAAGCATGAATGAGTAGGCACAACAGGGCTCAAACAACTCCTACTCATGCTTGTGGGTTTCATCTATTTACTGTGGAATGACAGGTCATGCAAAGGATAAAGGGGTTCAGCTACCACAGCAAGTAACAGTTGAATCGTTGTTGTCTTAATGCAGTAAAAGAGAGCAGGGTGAGAGAGTAGGATTGTATCGGAATGAACAAGGGGGTTTTGCTTGCCTGGCACTTTTGAAGATAACATTGAGCCTTCATCAGTGTCAACGATCACATCATCGGTACAACGTCTATCGAGGGGGAACAGCACCGGCAAATAGGGAAGAAATACAATCAATGCAATGCACAATATGATGCATGCTCATGACATGGCAATATGAGTGTGTTTTGAGCTAATGCACCTAGCTATGATTTAGATGAAGTTGGTTTGAATACATGATTCAAATTCAAACTCCATATGTGATTATTCAAATGCCATTTAATTGATTTGTGCTAAACAGCAGCTATAAGTTGTTCTAACATGCATGAAAATGGTACAGATGGACTCCTTGAATTTTTCTGATAATTTTTCATATATAAATTATTTAATTTGGAGTTACAGTTGAATTTCTATGATTTATTGAAGTTTAGGGCATTTTCTGAAATTTCCTGAATATTAATAATTCCAGTAATTCATTAATGCGTCAGCCTGACGTTAGTGTGACGTCAGCAGGTCAACAGGGGCTGGTCCGGGTCAAACCTGATGTTCGGGACCCACATGTCAGCTGCACAGTGATTTAACAGAGTTTAATTAACTTAACTAAATTGTTAGCCGGGTTAATTAAACGGTAGGGCCCACCGGTTAGTGGCCCTAGGCCTGGGTTAGCGGGGGTGGTTAGGCCCTAATGACCGGCCACGTCAGATTCGCCGGCGGTTGGACGACGGCGACGACCCAGAGCGGCGGTGGCTCGCCGGAGTTGCGCCAGAGACGACGGATCGACGCGCCAAGGGCACCAGGAGGTAGCCCGTGCCCGTGCGCATCTAGGGGAACCAACGGGAGGTGCGGGGGTGGCCGGGGTTCGCCGGAGTGGAGCCCGAGGCGGCGGCCGGAGCTCGGGGGTTCGCGGGAGTGGCGCTGCGGTGCACGGGAGGACGAGTGGTTAGGTGCTTTGGGTTCCTAAGGTTGCGGTGGGCACGCTGGTGGGCTCGGGAGCGAGCTGCGGTGGCTGTGGCCATGGCCACACCATGGCCGGCGGCGAGGAGCAATCGGCTCCGGTGAAAAGGGCGGCTAGAGTATGGGAACGAGCGCGAGGAGGTGGGGGAATGGAAGAGTAGCTCACAGCGGATCTGGTGGAGGCAACGGCGAGGCCGGGGAGGGGCTGGAGCTCGCGAATCCTCGAAAGTTCGCCGGCGGCCGAAGGTTGGGGGCGAGCTTGAGGGCGACGCTGCAGGGCTTCCGGAGGGCCGTGGATCGGTGGGGAGGAAGAGGGGGTCGGGGCGGAGCTTCCTGGGGCGTCGGTGAGGCGTGGGGTGGCCGGTGGCCACGGTGGTTCTCGTCGGCGGCGGCGGGCGCGTTCGGTGAGGAGAACAGAGGAGGGGGAGAGTGTTCCGGGGAGAGAGAGGAGAGGGGCACGGGGAGAGTAGGAGAGGGTCGAGGGGGCCGCGTGGCGTCACCGGGGCGTCGAGGAGGAGCCAAGCAGGCTGGGAGGGAGGAGGTGGCCGGGGCGCGTGGCCGCGCGCGCCGGGCGCGTGCCCGTCCTCCTGGCAGGGAGGAAGACGACAGGGGAGGGGTGGAGATGGGCTGGGCCGGAAGTGTTGGGCCGTCCAGGTGGCTTCGGTGAGCGCCAGGTAAGTCCAGGTAAGTTTCTGTTCTTTTATTGTTTTTCTGTTTCTGTTTTATTTTTATTTAATCTTTTGCCACTGTTTTGAATTTAGAATAATTCAAACAATGCCAAAAGCTCCTCTGAATATTTTTATTTTGCTAGATGGACTTTTCCAAAAGCTCACAAAATATTTCAGGGTATTTGAAATTATATTCTAGTTATATGAATATAATTCAAATTCAAATAGCTAATGATTTAAATTCAAAGTCCCAAAAATAAATCCTTAAAAATGTTCATTATTTTTGGTTTGGTGCAAAACCCTTGCCAAAATATAACCAACATTATTTAAGGCCATTTTGGAAACATTGAATGCATTTTCCAGGGTTCTTTGCCCCTCTTTTATTTAAGTTTTTGAGGCTTCCAAAATTCCTCAGTTCAAGTTTCAAAAATTTAAACATGATGCTCACATGGAAGCAAACATAGGTCAGGCCAGGACTAGGGATGTGACAACTCACCCCCACTAAACAAAAATCTCGTCCCGAGATTCAAGCGTAGGGTAAGGTGAAGGGGGAACGCAAACTAGCACAATCTTCACGATCCAGGTTGCACTTCAAATGAACGTTGATTCAAGCACCATCTTTGTCTCGACGTCTTGTTCTGAGAACTCCAGTTATTATGACAATGAGAGGAGAAGGAGACTCTAGAAGGATCGGTCTTCTTGAAGGTCGAATAACTCAGGATTAACTCACAGAATGAGACATAGCAACATCTCTCGAGCTGAGAGACGAAGCACACATCCATAGGAATGGAGTGAAGCAGATGACGAAGGTTCACTAGGTAGACTACAATTCCACGCTTAAAAGGGTGGTGAATGGTTGTCAACGTAGCGAGGAGTTGAGTTGCCATGATACCATAATGATGCACCTTAGGGAAGGTGACTCGTAGAATCATCCCCTTAAGTGGCAAAAAGAATTACCTTTGATTCAGAGATCATTGAAACTCTTTAAACCAGCCTAAGGCAATTCTCGAGCGATCGTTTGGAGGGGGTCGGTAGAATGGCATACTCGGACTTGGATGATGTGGATTACCTTGTTGAAGACAACGTCATAGATGATTTTGTTTATCATCGGAAATGGATGAGACCCATGGTAGAATGGCACATTGGCGGTGCAAGCTGGGAACAAAATGCAAATGCTGGGAATGATTCTGGTAACTGGGGAAGAACCCAACAATAGAGAGTGAATTCACTGTTTGAAAGGGTCATAGCATTGTCGAGGAAACTGGGAGCACTATACAGTTAATGCCGACGATCAAACCTAGCACTTGCGCGTGCTCTCAAGAACTTGAGCATTTCCATAATCATCAAGATTTTACCAATATCCGTGTCAAGGATCCTAGCAACACATCATACTACCATGATGAATACCGGTGGGAGATGTAGATGCAAAGGAAGATAACACTTTCTCAGATTTCACCTTAACGAGGCCAAGGGGACGAAATCTGGATGATCGACCGAGAGACATTTAGCACTCCGCTTCTAATGTTCTCCTTGATGTGCTAGCGTAATCCACCCATAGATATGGTTTGATATCTAGAACATCAAGTAAAAGGTCGGACTTCGGGAGCACAAAAATCCATAAGGAACAACTACTAGAATAAGTTCTACGAGATCCTTATGGGGAGGTGGCCAACTTCCTCAATCAAGATATTATAATAACAGGTCTTCCGGCTGGGTGTGTTGGCCACGACATCCACTTTACCGGTTTCCGAGGGACCGATATTATAGTTTTTGGGAAATGTTCCAAACCATCATATCTGCCTGAGATTCAGATCTGGTTGGTGTCAGGATATTCCAGACTCATCGAGTCTAGGAAGAAAAACGAAAGTTTGCAACACAAATCGACGAGATGAGGTTGCGAGATTCTCTGGGAATGAACTACGATAGTAAGCTCCAAAACATGAGCTGGTTCTGCTACAAACATGTGAACACACTGTCCCAGACAAACATGATCACACGGTAGTCTTACAATAAAACACTACCGAGTTCTGGTAGGGAACCATCATCGGGGATATCAGAGTCTTGTGCATTACCATGGATTAACACTTAGCTCCTTTTCTTGAACAAATCAATCAGTGGCTTGGGGTGCTACGGAACACATATAGAATGGAGGTTGCAAGTCTCCGAACCACAGAATACTTTGCACGTATGCATGACTGATTTGGGATGATTCCAGAGGAAGCAAAACTAACTTTCTCAAATTCACGGCGGCAACTTTCACCAAATGCACGTGTATAAGAGGAAGTCACTCCTTTCATCAAACAAGTACTTCATGAGCTAGCATGAAGAAAATGCTTTCAAAAGTTTCCAACACTAACTTAATGTGCAGCAAAATTATGGAGAAGACAAGGATGTTGTCGATGGGCTCAACAACAATTCATCCAGGTTTCCATATAAAAGGAATTCCATAGTTAAGTGAACACAGTGATAGCATTGATCAGACCAAAAGATGTAATGGTGTATGCTCGAGGAAAATCCACGAGTAAGACAACATTACGAACATCGTTGGTTCTGACTTGATTTGAGGATAGCCCATACTCAAATCAAAGTTTTGGTTAGGACGATAGGTCCAGCAATTGATCGCGAGGATCAATCAACGAAGACATCACCTTTCTTCAACACACACTACACAAGAATATCCCTTTGGAACGAACTAAGTCAGGCAAGATTTTATCTTCCAACTCTCCAAGTTGTTGTCTAGCTTAACCAACTAGCTCAGGGATATCTAACACCGATTCTTGGAGAGAAGGTGGTTCACAAGAAACCAACTTGATCACGAGCTCAACATAACAGTCAGGAAACAACCCGGTAACACTTCCAAGAAGATATTTGGAAAGTCACGAACCACCGATATGTTAGTAAGCTCGAGAACAATCTTGCTTTTGAGGGCAAGACAATATGATCAAATGAGTGAGGACTTGACAAGATCCTAACTCATCAATCGAAGGGTGCACCGAAATAAGGACTAGGTAGCCCGATCAGTCTTAGAAGGATGATTCAAAAACGAACACGCTAAGAATGAAATTATTATCCTTTAACTACCAAGCAACAAGGTTGCTGGGAGTATTGATTTCACACATCACAATTCATTTGTCGGTATTCCGGTTGCATCAACACGAGGGCCGAGGAATGACTAATGATGGTGAGAAGTATCACTACGTCAAAATTCATGAGAGTTGGTGCAGTTCTCATGACAATTATGACATAAAGGGGGTAATACTCCAAGGTAGAACAGAACCAAAAGCTGGATTGGCATTTGATCTGCGGAATACAACTGCTTTGACCCAATCCTAGATATGGATGAGGTACTGGAGTTTGTTTCTCCAAGTCATTCAGGACAGAATGGCTTGACGGACCACAAGAGTAATAGGCATCGATAACGAATGCATGCATACTCTTGACTATCAATTGATAGACGAAGGTCAGTAGACAACTAAAGAGGGACAACTCAAAGGAACATACGGTTTTCTGAGTTGTGGATGCATAGATTAGTATGTTGAACTAAGTTCAACATGTTTCTTCCGGATAACCCATGCAGAAAGGTAGAACTAGCAGAGCCACAATATATAATGGAGAACTCATCAAGAGCACTCTGGTTGTGATTGTTCAGTTCAACGAGGAACTTCTGCCATAAATAGTTCATGGTATTTGGAAGAAGAAGATACCACGGACTTCAAGGACTATCGCAAAAGTTACTAATAACCTAAAGGAGCTAGCAATTACTATCAACATGAAGTAAGTAGGGTGGATCTCGGGTTCAAGACCCAGAAGTGAAATGCCTACTAACTAAGTGGCATCACGAGATGCTCTCAAGAAGGATGGCCAGAATCATCACACTGGGAACACAAAGCATGGCTGGATTACTAGGTGATACTCTAGGTACCTAGGGTCATAATAATAACTCCAACATATACGTCGAGGCAATAGAGTACCTCAACTCACTGATTAGTGTGCTTAATCTGGCCCAAAAGGACATCAGGAACGGAAGGAAGGGATTTGCAAATGCATCATACTGTTTAGAAACCTGGGATGACTCGGGCAGCATAACGACTGTAAATGCTCAGAAAAGATTTGAGACATTCACAAAAATGGTGGCATAACCACCCAGAAGCACAATAACAAGGTTCCGAGATCAACAATTAACATACAGAGGTAGAAACTGAACTGAGGCTTAAACCGACAATCTTATAAGTCTGCTGATTAGTAATACGTGATCCTGATAGAAAAAAGAGATAGCCTAGTTCTTAATCCCCGTAGAAGAGAAGATGATGACTCAGATCAGAAGGCCATGAGGTATAAGGAGTAAAAAGAGCCTTACGTTCCATCCCACAATCAATTCCCTTATATAACTAAAGAATTTCTAGACTCAACTTCGACCAGTTTGGCTTGGTAATCCTACAGGCAGTCAAGCTCTGATACCAACGCTGTCAGGACCCCGACTCAATGCCACATCGATCTAGCATGTAACACCTCATATCACTTTGCGGCCTTACGCACGGTATTCCCACGGGTGTCGCCTTACCTTTGCCCGGGACCGTTTGCGCCTTTTGGCACACGTATATGATAGTGTCGCTAGCATCCATATGATAAGGAGCCCGGGCTGACATGGCTAGTCGTAAACCCAAAGTGGCACAGACTTACAGGGACAGGCATCCATGACCCAGCATCGAACGTGTCGGTCATCAGCGAGTGAATCCAGGCTGTAGCACTGGGCTAGCAGGACTCCGGTGAACCGGGCTGTGGCGGGCTAACAGGACTCCGGTATTCATCGCGTGACATTTCCCCGAAGGGACAGACACAAGAACGAAGAAGGACACATGCCGGCCAGCCTAAGTGTTCCGGAGCAGTAGCAAGCTACCATGGCTCAGTGGAACACTAGGAGACATTTCCCGGTAAGAGAGGCTACTAAGGATAAACAACTAGATAGCCAGATCCCACACATACCAAGCATTTCAATAACATACACACAATATGCTCGATATGTGCAAATACAACATGGCACCACAACATGACTCTACAACTCAAGTATTTATCTAATAGGCTCCGAGGAGCGAGATATTACAAACATGGGTCTCATGACCCAACAATCAGAGCATACAAGTCAAAGCACAAGCGGAAGCTATCATGTCTGAGTACAGACATCTATAAATGAAAAAGACTGAGAAGCCTGACTATCTACCAATCCTGCCGAGGGCACAAGATCGTAGCTGAGGTAACAAGCTAAACGTCGAAGCCCACGTGGAACTACTAGCGAGACCGAAGTCTCTCTGCAAAACATAAAATAGGCAAACGTGAGTACAAATGTACCCAGCAAGACTTACATCAGAACTAACTAGATATGCATCATTATCAACAAAGGGGATGGTGGGGTTTAACTGCAGCAAGCCAGCTTTGACTCGGTGGCTATCCTAAACTACGATTGCAAGTAATTCTTTTGGGGTGGCGCACACGAGTCCACATATTCACCATATCAATACACCACTATGGATCCACTCTCGTCTCCCTACGAGAACGCCATCCATAGCACTCACGCTTATCTTGCGTATTTTAGAGTATCCACTTTCACTTGTCTATGAACTGATATAAGCAACCCAGAAGTCCTTTTCCGTGGACACGGCTATTCGAATAGATGATGTTAACCCTGCAGGGGTGTACTTCTTCACACACGCTCTCACCACTTACCGCCGTTTACACGACATGTACTCGGCAACCTTCAAGCGGAAGCCCAACGTGGGTGTCGGCCACGGCCTGCCTAAACACTCAAGTCTCTAGTCCAGGTTTATCGCCTATTCGGGTTCCATCCATGAGGAGATCTGGCCGGAGTTTCGCTCACAGCCCCAAACGATGTGAACAGGGTTCCCAAGACACCAAACGGGCGCCCGGTACACCGTGCCACGTGCCTACCGCATCACAGCCCACCCCTACGGTCAGCGCTGCGCACGGCCTCCAGCATACTACAAACACCAGAAACTACTTGCAACTCCTGGACAGAGGACAAGGTTGATCAAGAAGCCGAGAGGGTCCATTGGTTTCGGGCCCAATGCGTGGTAGTAGCTGAATCATGGATCACAAACACAGAACTCAGTTCCTGAGGACGGCTGCAATGAGACAACCCACCATGTACTCCTACATGGCCTCTCACCGCTACCTTTACCAAATCGTATTTACACACTTAGCTCACACACAGTAGGACATGTTCATACACCTCTGATTCATCCCCGATGAATCAGACCTGACTCAACTCTAAGCAGTAGCAGGCATGACAAACAAGCATGAATGAGTAGGCACAACAGGGCTCAAACAACTCCTACTCATGCTAGTGGGTTTCATCTATTTACTGTGGAATGGCAGGTCATGCAAAGGATAAAGGGGTTCAACTACCGCAGCAAGTAACAGTTGAATCGTTGTTGTCTTAATGCAGTAAAAGAGAGCAGGGCGAGAGAGTAGGATTGTATCGGAATGAACAAGGGTGTTTTGCTTGCCTGGCACTTCTGAAGATAACATTGAGTCTTCATCAGTGTCAACGATCACATCATCGGTACAACGTCTATCGAGGGGGAACAGCACCGGCAAACAGAGAAGAAATACAATCAATGCAATGCACAATATGATGCATGCTCATGACATGGCAATATGAGTGTGTTTTGAGCTAATGTACCTAGCTATGATTTAGATGAAGTTGGTTTGAATACATGATTCAAATTCAAACTCCATATGTGATTATTCAAATGCCATTTAATTGATTTGTGCTAAACAGCAGCTATAAGTTGTTCTAACATGCATGAAAATGGTACAGATGGATTCCTTGAATTTTTCTGATAATTTTTCATATATAAATTATTTAATTTGGAGTTACGCTTGAATTTCTATGATTTATTGAAGTTTAGGGCATTTTCTGAAATTTCCTGAATATTAATAATTCCAGTAATTCATTAATGCGTCAGCCTGACGTCAGTGTGACATCAGCAGGTCAACAGGGGCTGGTCCGGGTCAAACCTGACGTTCGGGACCCACATGTCAGCTGCACAGTGATTTAACAGAGTTTAATTAACTTAACTAAATTGTTAGCCGGGTTAATTAAACGGTAGGGCCCACCGGTCAGTGGCCCTAGGCCTGGGTTAGCGGGGGTGGTTAGGCCCTAATGACCGGCCACGTCGGATTCGCCGGCGGTTGGACGACGGCGATGACCCAGAGCGGCGGTGGCTCACCGGAGTTGCGCCAGAGACGACGGATCGACGCGCCAAGGGCACCAGGAGGTAGCCCGTGCCCGTGCGCATCTAGGGGAACCAACGGGAGGTGCAGGGGTGGCCGGGGTTCGCCGGAGTGGAGCCCGAGGCGGCGGCCGGAGCTCGGGGGTTCGCGGGAGTGGCGCTGCGGTGCACGGGAGGACGAGTGGTTAGGTGCTTTGGGTTCCTAAGGTTGCGGTGGGCACGCTGGTGGGCTCGGGAGCAAGCTGCGGTGGCTGTGGCCACGGCCACGCTATGGCCGGCGGCGAGGAGCAATCGGCTCCGGTGAAAAGGGCGGCTAGAGTACGGGAACGAGCGCGAGGAGGAGGGGGAATGGAAGAGTAGCTCACAGCGGATCTGGTGGAGGCAACGGCGAGGCCGGGGAGGGGCTGGAGCTCGCGAATCCTCGAAAGTTCGCCGGCGGCCGAAGGTTGGGGGCGAGCTTGAGGGCGACGCTGCAGGGCTTCCGGAGGGCCGTGGATCGGTGGGGAGGAAGAGGGGGTCGGGGCGGAGCTTCCTGGGGCGTCGGTGAGGCGTGGGGTGGCCGGTGGCCACGGT
>NC_057800.1:669310486-669320978 GCF_018294505.1 Triticum aestivum
AGAAGGGGAGGGGAGGGGTTGCCGGCGGCCGGGGTTGGGGGAGAGGACGGAGGACGGCGCCGGCGGCAGTTGGGTGGTTGGGGATCGAGTGGGTTGGGGGTGGCGGCTATGGGACGAGAGGGGGAGAGTGGATCGAGGAAGCTAGGGTTTGGGTGGGAGAGTGGATAGGGGGAGAGGAGTGGATCAGGGAAGCTAGGGTTTGGGTGAGAGGGTGAGGGGGTGAGGGCTGCCGTTGGATCCAGAAGCATCCGACGGTGGTTGATGCATGATCCGCGTGATATGCCTATGGACCAATCAGAGCGCACCAAACAGTTTGACGATTTTTTGACCATATAAATTGGTCGTGATTGATTACATATAAATTTTTCATTCCATTTTTCAATGCTTAAAATGAGTTTTATTATGAAAGACCTATCTAATATTTGTTCAAATGATGTCATATTTTGCACAAGTTTCACCTTATATTGGCAAACAACATTGACAAAGGGAGTTTTTATTTCTTTTGCATGAAAAAACAATTTTCCATTTTTTGAGTGTCCAAAATAAGTTTTTTTGTGAAAGACCTCCCAAATAATTGTTGCAAAATTGGACCAAATCATTTTTATAAAATACTAGGCCATATTTAATGCACAATTGACCAAATGGTTGGGTGTAAAAAGATTTGATCCACCTCTCGTGAAAAAGACAAATTTCCGCCAATTCAGCCGGAAGTGGGTCAAATTTGAACTATAGGTGCCTTGTAGTTTGCTCTTTATTTTTTCCAAAAATCATTTCTAGGTACATAAGTATCTATTTAATCAGAGAAACACCAAAAAAATTCCAAGATTCAACCACTAGCTAGGAACAGTCATTCCCGCCGTTTTGACCGCATTTTGAAACGGGTTTAAATTTTTTTAAAAAAATTAAAAAATTGGGAAACCTTCGCATTGTGTCATTATATGTGGCCAAGTTCCCAGGAAAAATAACAAACTTGTAATACGGCAATTATTTTAAAAAAGTGTTCTCAGAAACGAGCTATCATGTATGGAGATCAATGGCTTTCAAGCCAAATGATCAATCTTATGGCCACATTCATGGCATAGTTTGTTCAAATGATCTCATATTGTGCACAAGGGTGCATATTGGAATGGCAAACAATGTTGCCTAAGGAACTTTTCATTTTCTTTTTACGAAAAAACCATTTTTCATTTTTCGAGTGCCCAAAAGGAGGTTTTTTGTGATGGACCTCCCAAATAATTGTTGCAAAATTGGACCAAATCAATTTTATAAAATACTAGGCCATATTTTATTCACAATTGACCAAATGGTTAGGTGTCAAATGCCTTGATCCACCTCCGGTGAAAAAGACAAATTGTCGCCGATTCAGCAGGAAGCGAGTCAAATTTCAACTGTACCTGCCTTGTAGTTTGCTCTTTATTTTTTTCAAAAAATCATTTCTAGATACATAAGTATCTACTTAATCAAAGAAACATCAAAAAATTTCCAAGATTCAACCACTAGCTAGGAACGGTCAAACCCGCCGTTTTGACAGCATTTCGAAATGGGCATAAAAAATTCAAAAAAAATCGAAAAATTGGGAAACCTTCGCATTGTGTCATTATATGTGTCCAAGTTCCCAGGAAAAATAACAAACTTGTAATACGACAATTATTTTAAAAAAGTGTTCTCAGAAACGAGTTATCACGTGTGGAGATCAATGGCTTTCAAGCCAAATGATCAATCTTATGGCCACATTCATGGTATAGTTTGTTCAAATGATCTCATATTGTGCACAAGGGTGCATATTGGAATGGCAAACAATATTTCCTAAGGAAGTTTTCATTTTCGTTGGACGAAAAAACCATTTTCCATTTTTCGAGTCCCCGAAAGGAGGTTTTTTTGTGAAGGAACTACCAAATAATTATTGCAAAATTGGACCAAATCAATTTTCTAAAATACTAGGACATATTTAATGCTCAATTGACAAAATGGTTGGGTGTAAAAAGTTTTGATCCACCTCTCGTGAAAAAGACAAATTTCCGCCGATTCAGCTGGAAGCGGGTCAAATTTGAACTGCAGCTGCCTCATAGTTTGCTATTTATTTCTTAAAAATCATTTCTAGGTACATAAGTATCTATTTAATCATAGAAACACCAAAAGTTTTCCAAGATTCAACCACTAGCTAGGAACGGTCAAGCCCGCCGTTTTGACCGCATTTTGAAACGGGCATAAAAAATTCATAAAAAATCAAAAAATTGGGAAACCTTCGCATTGTGTCATTATATGTGGCCAAGTTCCCAAGAAAAATAACAAACTTGTAATACGGCAATTATTTTAAAAAAGTGTTCTCAGAAATGAGCTATCATCTCTGAAGATTCATGGCTTTCAAGCCAAATGATCAATCTTATGGCCACATTCGTGGCATAGTTTGCTCAAATGATCTCATATTGTGCACAAGGGTGCATATTGGAATGGCAAACAATTTTGCCTAAGGAAGTTTTCATTTTCTTTGGACGAAAAAACCATTTTTCATTTTCCGAGTGCCCGAAAGGAGGTTTTTTTGTGAAGGAACTACAGAATAATTGTTGCAAAATTGGACCAAATCAATTTTCTAAAATACTAGGACATATTCAATGCACAATTGACAAAATGGTTGGGTGTAAAAAGTTTTGATCCACCTCTCGTGAAAAAGACAAATTTCCGCCGATTCAGTTGGAAGCGGGTCAAATTTGAACTGCAGCTGCCACATAGTTTGCTATTTATTTTTAAAAAAATCATTTCTAGGTACATAAATATCTATTTAATCAGAGAAACACCAAAAATTTTCCAAGATTCAACCACTAGCTAGGAACGGTCAAGCCCGCTGTTTTGACCGCATTTTGAAACGGGCATAAAAAATTCAAAAAAAATCAAAAAATTGGGAAACCTTCGCATTGTGTCATTATATGTGGCCAAGTTCCCAAGAAAAATAACAAACTTGTAATACGGCAATTATTTTAAAATAGTGTTCTCAAAAATGAACTATCATCTCTGAAGATTCATGGCTTTCAAGCCAAATGATCAATCTTATGGCCACATTCGTGGCATAGTTTGTTCAAATGATATCATATTGTGCACAAGGGTGCATATTGGAATGGCAAACAATGTTGCCTAAGGAAGTTTTCATTTTCTTTGGACGAAAAAACCATTTTTCATTTTCTGAGTGCCCGAAAGGAGGTTTTTTTGTGAAGGAACTACCAAATAATTGTTGCAAAATTGGACCAAATCAATTTTCTAAAATACTAGGACATATTCAATGCACAATTGACAAAATGGTTGGGTGTAAAAAGTTTTGATCCACCTCTCGTGAAAAAGACAAATTTCCGCCGATTCAGTTGGAAGCGGGTCAAATTTGAACTGCAGCTGCCTCATAGTTTGCTATTTATTTTTTCGAAAAATCATTTCTAGTTACATAAGGACCTATTTAATCATAAATACATGGTTTGGTGGAGATACGTCGAGGTTTGGGCGGTGGCCGAGGGCCCCAACTCTAGAGCGCGTAAACTCACATGCCCGTCGCGTGGTCACCGCATGACCGTAATGTTGCCATGTGTTCTGGGCGGCTTAGGCATGTCTAGTGGGTTGGGCACTCCCCAGGTTGGTGCTAGGAATAAAATTACAACATAAGGTTCTCACGAGAAGACCGATCGATGCTCAAACATGAATTAGCAGCCAAGTGTTTGATTAGCGGTACGGGAAATGCACATGGACAATGGGCGCGAGTTTTTGCTGAGGATGATCATCTACTAAGGAGAATGTCTTCACAAATTTTTAGCTCAAAAGGAGGATCCTAGGTGGTACTTGCTTTGCAAAGTACCACGCTGGACAAAAATATGAATGTTGAAGCTGGGCTCAAAATAATGAATGGATTAAGCTGAAATTTTGTGGAGGATGGTTATTTGGGCATAGCAAAGCATTGTAGAAAATTGATACCATTTGGACATGCCAAAGTAGTACTTCCTTCACAATGCTCTTCTATGGACAGAAACTTGGGAAAACTAGTGAGAGAGATTGGATGAATGAAATGAGCTCAAAATTGGTGTAGGTAAGTTACTTAGGTATGGACATGTGCTGGTCAATTTTCAGATCATTTGGGTAAGCCTAGCTAGTACTTACTTCACAAAGCTTCTCTCGAGGTAGAAACTTTGGAAATTTCCCGAGAAAGATTTACTAGGAAAATTGAGCTGAATATTATCATGTGGCAATGATTTGGGTATGGAAGAGTGCCCGAAAAGTTTGAGGGTAATAGGATGGGTCTATATAACACTTGCTTTGCAACGTGCCAATTTGGCCATAAAATATAAATTGAACCTCGGCTCACATAGATGATTTGACTGAGCTGCAATTTGGAGGAGGGTGATAATTTGGGCATATGAAGAAACTGTATAAATTTCATGTCATTTAGAGATATAAAAAAGGTACTTCCTTCACAATGCTTCTAGGTGGACAAAAACTTTGGAAATTTGCCGAGGAAGATTTGCTAGGCAAATGGAGCTGAATTTTGTCATGCGGTAATGATTTGGATAGGAAAGAGTGCCCAAAAATTCGTAGGGCAATCAAGAATATATAAATAGCACTTACTACATAAAGTGTTATTGTGAACATAATAGGAAAATGAATATTGTTGAATTAGTTTTGAACTAGGCAAGGAAGGATTTTTACATATTTGATGAAGATATGACCCAAAGAATTTATGAGATTTTTTTGGGAATTTTGGGAATGATAGAAATATAGGTTGCTTCACAACCTAGGGCAAAAACTGCCACATGGACATAACACATAGGCAAAACTGATGAGATGGCGCCTAGTCATCACAACCCACCACAATCTACAAGGCTATGACCATCTATATTGGTCATTAACAACTAGAAATAAGGCAGCGGACTAGCACTGTTTGCTTTGTGACCATTTCGTGTAAGGAAATTACGACCTTTCTGACCAAAATGGTCGCAATGGTTTAGGGTTTGAAGCCCCCTGAACAGCTTTTGACCAATTGGTCTAAAATGGTCATAAATTTATGACCAATTCTTCGAGGGTCACTGACAGAAGGTCATAAGTTGACATATTTCTTGTAGTGGTGGGTCGTGGTCCCCACGTGGGCCCTCTCACTTATCCCTTCACACCACATCATCACTTACCTCCAGAAAAAAATCTCCATTGCTCTCTCTCCCGTGTTCTTGCTCTCAATCCCGCGGATTTTGATCTCTTTGCTCAAAGCTCCATTTCCGAAACTATTTCGGGGGATTGTTGTTTGGTATGTAACTCCACCGCGTGTCCAATTAGTTTTTGTTTTAGTGGTTTATATTTTGAATAATTAGCTACTCTTGGTGATGCCGTAGATGAGCTTGCATGTTGAATTCTTAGACTTCTAAGTAGTTTGAATGCTTGTTGTGGCCTCTATGTATCCCTATGAGTAGTTGCTATCAATCTTATAAATTTTTGTTGATAAATTTTTGTCACTCAAAAATTTTCAGAAAATTGTACGCAAACATGATGAACCTATTTGGAAGGAGTTCTTCGAGGAGGAGATCCTCGGGGGCATCTTCTAGTGACAACTCCGCTCGTTTGTATTATGTCGAACCAAGTGAAAGTTCCATTCGGGATGCAGCCACCAAAACATGCTTATGGCCTTGCGATGATTATATGATGTGTGTGGGCATTAAGGAGGAATTTGAGCAATATGTTCACAATGTCGGTCTCGGTCCCTACATTTCAGATAAGTGCGAGCAACGCCACAATCTCACTGAATCATTTGTCAAAGGATTTAAATTCCATCCCCATGAGTCTAGGGTGTCATTTAAGCTTTATGAAAATTCATTTACCATCTCACTAGAGAGCTTTGCTCACCACTGCAAACTCCCATTATGGGGTTCGCTTGACGAACCGCCAAGGGCTGAGTACCAATCATTCTTGTCTAGTGTTTGCTACGGTGAAACAAGGGGAGTGACACAAGGTAGAATAAAGAGCATTCATTTTCCCACAATTCAGTACTTTGCATTATTTAACGGGAAATGTATAGTAGGCAAGCAAGACCCCTGTTCAAGAATTCATCTGATTAACCAGTTAAGTTGCCGATTAATCCTTACTCGTAGGGTCACCGAGTAGCCGATAAATTGAAAAATCGTCCGATTAATTGATTAAATGGCCGATTAACTTGCCAACTCGCCGATTAATCCCCTACTCGCCAGCCAACCGAGCAGCTACCAGTTAACGATTTCCTCAACGATGAGCAAGACTATAGCACACTCTGTGCTCCAGAGTTGATCCTCATATGCACCACTCACCGGTGAAAGGAGTTATAACCTTGGAGCGATTGTTGCACGCAGACTTCAACATAACACTAATAGTGGCTATTTCTATGGTGGAATATATGCTATGCGTTTAGCATGAGGCATGGGTGTTGCACCTTTTCCCTTTGACCCTATCCTACCCACGCAGTATTTACATTTTGACGCCTTAAAAAGTGATAAGATCATCAAAGGAAAAATTCATAACTTTACTTACAATTTGTTGTTTAACCAAACATTTGTTGTGCACACATATTTGCCTGCGCCTGCTCTTTTTGACAATCATCGCAAAGGAAGATATTTTGTTCTTGAGAGCGAGACCTGAGCTCAGAATGCAGTAGTGGAGGCAGCACGGCAGGCCGAGGCATCTGCACCGAGAGCCTTCGTGAGCTACCACGCCGACTATTATCCAAACTACTAGTCGATTAGCAAGTTCGGCCAAAAACGTAAGCTTGGGGGGAGTATGTGTTTCCCACTGACATTGCGTTCATGTTCACAAATTTCATTCCAGTTGTCTGTGTTCACACTTTTTCATTGTATCATCCATGCTTAATTTTATTTTCTCTCTTTCTTCTTGTGTGTTTGAAAAACCTTAGAAAAACAAAAAAAATAGTTGTATTTAATTTACTTTCTATGCATGTTTCGTTGTAATACTAAAAAGAAAACCCAAAAAGATTTCCTTGTTCTTCTTTGGCTTGTTGGGAGCTTTCCCGTGTAAATAGTTTTTCTCGTTTTTGCTTTTCCCTTTTATTTTCTTGTTCAAGAAAACCAAAAACTTCGAAAATATTTCAGTGTGTTTCTCTGAATTTCTTTTCCTTTTATTCGAGTTGTACCGAGTAGAAGACCACGATGAAAATTTTCAGTGTCTCTCTTATGAATAACTATTGATCTAATAAGGAGCCCATTTTACCTTGTCTTCTCCTGTTGAATAAAATGTTTTGCAGATTCCATCTTAGTCCACGGCACTCTTGCACTATTATTATTTTCATACCATTTGGTCGTGGAAGTGAAAGGCAATAATGATGATATTCGATGAACTGGCCGTAGCAGAGAGAAACTATTATGAACTTGACTTGGTCTGTTTGTGTAAATATGTTTAACCTAGTATCCATGATTTAGCCCATTATGATTAAACATGTTTGCAATGACAATTAGAGATTATAGTTCCGCATGCCATGCATAAGTAGCTGGGAGTGGATAATGATTTATCTTGGATATCAACATTGTGTTAAAATGATTGTGATGTAGTATGATGATATGGTATCCTCCTATGAATGTTCAAGTGGCTTGACTTGGCACGTGTTCATGCATGTAGTTGAATCAAAACCAACATAGCATCTATGATATTTATGTTCATGGTGTTCATATCCTACTCATGCTAGTGTCCAATGTTACTTATGCATAATGCATGTTCATGACCGTTCTTGCTCTCTAGCTGGCCGCTTCTCAATCTAGTTGCTAGCCTTCCCCTGTACTAAGTGGGAATTCTGCATGTACATCAAAAACCTTGAACCTAAAGTTATTCCAGATGAGTCCACCATACCTACCTATATTCGGTATTACCCTGTCGTCCTAAGTAAATTTGCATGTGCCACCTCTAAAAAAATTCTAATAAATATCCTTTGTGTGCCTGGATCGTTCATGGAACGACGGGAGGTGGTCGGTATCTTCCATGCTAAGCGGGTTATTCTCAAGTCGAGTGTTTATTCAGTCGCCATCGCACGACAAAAGGCCGTAATAGGGATGCCCAGTCCCAAACTACAAATAGAAAAACCTTACAAATAATCAAACAAAAACTCCCAATGTAGTCAAAACCTTTACTTTTATCACTTGGGAACCACCACAAACGTGCTTAGCAAGGAAGATATTGATAACTGATAGTTGTGAAGTAAATGAGAAGGGTGCATGTCTCAAATTATCATTTATCTCGGTTTTTAAACTTGAGCTCTGGCACCTCTATAAATCACTGCTTCCCTCTGTGAAGGGACAATCTATTTACTTTTATGTTGTGTCATCACCTTCTAAAACAAGCGCCAGAACCTGAGAGCACTGTTGTCATGACTTATGCATTATGTGTAGTTAATGTTGGATGCATCATGACTAGATCTTTTCTACCATGAATTACAATGTTTAGTCGCTGCTTGGACTTTGGAGGTGCTCTGCATTTATGTTTTGCGGTCTCAGAAAGGGCTAGCGAGATACCACTATTGTCATATTATATCATGGTTGTCTTGACAACGTGTTGTCGTTTGAGATATCTTATTATTGCTCAATAGCTGATTATGTTATTCATATGAGTTAATATAATCTTTAAGAGTTATTGTCAGCATGGTTAGTTATATAATGTTGGTTGAAAACCTGGGTGCTGTTTTAGCTTATTTATGCAAACAAGAGAAAAAGAGTTTGTAAAAGTTTTTCTTTTTCACTTTCAGTTTATCAACTGAATTGGTTGAAGACAAGCAAAGGTTTAAGCTTGGGGGAGTTGATACGTCTCCAATGTATCTACTTTTCCTAACGCTTTTCCTCTTGTTTTGGACACTAATTTGCATAATTTGAATGAAACTAAACCCGGACTAATGATGTTTTCAGCAAAACTACCATGGTGTTGTTTTGTGCAAATATAAAAGTTATCGGAATGGAACGAAACTGTGCAAGGATTTTTTTATCAATAATAATAATTTCTGGAGCCAAGACCCACCGAAGGGGGGGCGCCTGGGTGGGCACAACCCACCAGGGCGGCCCCCTTCCTGGCGCGCCCAGGTGGGTTGTCCCCACCTGGTGGCCCCGCAGACCCTGAAACCGACGCTACAAAATCTTGTTTTTTCTAGAAAAAAATCAGGGAGAAAGAATTATCATGATCCATAAGACGGAGCCGTCGTTACCTCATGTTCTTCATCGGGAGGCCAGATCTGGAGTCCGTTTGGGGCTCCGGAGAGGGGGGTCTTCGTTCTTCGTCATCACCAACCATTCTCCATCGCCAATTCCATGATGCTACCCACCGGGAGTGAGTAATTACTTCGTAGGCTCGCTGGTCGATGAGGAGTTGGATGAGATTCATCATGTAATCAAGTTAGTTTTGTTAGGGCCTGATCCCTAGTATCCACTTTGTTCTAAGATTGATGTTGCTATGACTTTGCCATGCTTAATGCTTGTCACTTTGGGCTCGGGTGCACTGATTTCAGATCTGAACTGTTTATGTTATCACCATTATATCCATGTTCTAGATCCGATCTTGCAAGTTATAGTCACCTACTACGTGTTATGATCCGGCAACCCCTGAGTGACAATAGTCGGGACCACTCCCGATGATGATCATAGTTTGAGGAGTTCATGTATTCTCCATGTGTTAATGCTTTATTCCGGTTCTCTATTAAAAGGAGGCCTTAATATCACTTAGTTTCCAATAGGACCCCGCTGCCACGGGAGGGTATGACAAAATATGTCATGCAAGTTCTTTCCATAAGCACGTATGACTATTTACGGAATACATGCCTACACTATTGATAAACTGGAGCTAGTGTCGTATCGCCCTAGGTTATTGTAACACCCCGGATGCAGCTTACCATATTTGTAACTCCGACTCTGCCATTTCTAGCTCTAAGTTATGATTCTCCCTTCGTGGTTGGGTCTTGTCTTTGTTTTGCATTTTGTTCATGTCATGCATTCCATATCATGTCATCATGTGCATCTCATGCATCCGAGCTTTTTCCCAGTTGTCCGTTTTGGAATCCGACACTCCTACGTCCTCCGGCGTCCCCTTTTGTCTCTTTTCGTGAGCGGGTGTTAAACATTCTCAGAATGGACCGAGATTTGCCAAGCGGCCTTGGTACACCACCGGTAGACCGCCTGTCAAATTTCGTGCCATTTGGAGTCCGTTTGATGCTCCAACGGTTAACCGGGGAACTGTAAAGGCCTCATGTGTGTTGCAGCCCAACACCCCTCCAAAACGGCCCAATAACCCATCCAAACCTATCCCATGTCCTCCACCGTCGGATCACGATCGCGTGGTCGAAAACTACACCTCATTTGGACACTCGCACCTCCTTCTAGGTATAAATATGTCCTCCCCGTCCAAATCCGGGTCGAAACCCTAGTCTAGCCTTCCCCACCGCCACCGGACGCCTCCGCGACGGCCGGACACGTCCGCTGCCACCGCCCGTCGAATCCCAGCGCGCCACGTGGCACTG